>NW_015387085.1:115210-155210 GCF_001527695.2 Protobothrops mucrosquamatus
TGCCCCCAGAGATCAGGGTTATCCCTGATCTCCCTTCCTTTCGCCGCGCCCTCAAGACTTGGTTATTCCAGCTCGCAGGACTGGCCTAGGGTAATTTTTAGAGGGGTTTTAATCAATATTTTAAATTGGACAATTCTCTAATATTCCTTTTAATTAATTTTAAATCTGTATTGTTATTTGTGTATTTTAATTGATTGTCTGCCGCCCTGAGTCCTACGGGAGAAGGGCGGGATATAAATCTAAATAATAAATAAATAAAATAAAATAAATAAAATTGAGGTAATTGTTTAAAAGCAAGAGCCACAAAGTAGGCTTAACCTCCTTCTCATCTTCCCTACTCCCTGGACTAAGGAATTTCTTCAGTAATTCTTTCTCTCTTATCCATATTCCCTGGGTTTATTAGACCAGGGGTGTCAAACTGCCAGCCCACGGGCCGGACACATCATCTGGAAGCCGCACCCACCCCATTGCCGGCAATAGCAAAATCGTCCCGATATGAGTTTGACATGTCTGTATTAGATGTTCAATCTGTTAGCATCAGCTGTGCTGCTAGTCCACAGGCAAATAGATACAGATCTTCATTGTACAGCCGAGTCAAAAGGACCATTAGTTTAGCTGCTTCTGTATCATTACTCTACTTTTACCATACCCATTTGCTGGCTGCTGGTGATATTCCACCATTTTGTTAAGTTAGAAGACTTCAACTTACATTCCCTTGGTAAGTGGTTTGGATCGGTCCAGGATTCTATGGCCTCCATGCAACCATGGATTGATGAAACTTATTAAGGGCCCTACACATATGAGAATGCACATACAATATCCAGGTTTTTATTGGGCCTATATTTTAGGAACTTATTGGCATGCAGATTTTTTCTGACTTCTGAGGAATTTAAAGACATGACTTCTCTGCCTAGTGGCAAAGCATCTATTTAAAAAGTTCACCTTAATGGATCCTGAGATTTTCAGAGGACTCTGTGACTGTGGGCAGTTCATGCTGATGGAATGTTCTTTGAAGACCAATATTCTGTTGAGAGTAACCCCTAGGTATTTTGGTTATTTTTTATGAGCAAGAAGAGTATTCTCAAACTGTACATTTAAGTTTAAATAGAAATACTTCCCATTTATATTTCAATAAATTATTTTGTGACCCCTATTTACATAAAATGTGGCCATGCTAAATTTTTTGATTATCCAAGATTAGCTCATATTATTAGCAAGTGAGCTTCAAAATAACACCTCAAACAAACTGATAAAAATCTCAAGCACACCTCTTGGTTTCATCAATTGCCCATTATCACCATTATCCCCCAAAATATGTGTGTGGCTTTCAGTCACTCAGAAATTCCCTATTCCTGATCTTGCCCAATGTCCTAATCCATATAACAATGGGAGAGAAAACAATAGTTCAGTTCTGAAAAACAGTTTCTTCAGGTCATCCCTACGGAATTAAACTCAGCTTAATAATTACCTTCTTTCTACATCTAAATTACTATTATTAATTTTGTTGTTTCCTCAAATCCCACTGAATTTCAATGTCTTTTAGAAAGACTAAAAATGTACTGACGTAGGATGTTGCTTCTCCTTCTTTCTCCTAAAATATCAGCTCCTCTTAGAGCTCAAGAGAAATATGGCAAGCCTATTGATGGATAAACATCCCCAAGTCTGATCCTAGATAGACCAAGATTCAGCTACAACACATCAGGAGTATTAATTACAGAACTGCTAATGGCTTTATCCTAGGGATAAAGGGGGTTCTTTGCAATTTGCCTTTGTAATGGGGAGAGCATTTTTACTAATCTTAATGCTAGTGCTGAGTCCACATGTGGTGTGCATAACTCATAGGTGCAGCATCTTTCATCCATATCCTCCATATCACAAGTACCATCATCCAGGAGACCTTATGGTTGGTGGAATTTCATCTCAAGTTGGTCCAGTCTCTGAAAAAGTCACCTTTCAAGTTCATCCTCCACCAGTATTGCCTGGACAATTCTTGTAAGGAATGTACTTATATTTTCTTATACTTTCCTGCATTCATGGTCGCCAAAATAATTAATTATAGTGTTTCCATCACAAAACAATGGTTAACTGAATGGGTTGAAATTAGATTTTAAGAACAGCATTCTTTTCTCCGTCAGGCAAAATATAGTGTGGGATATAATGAAATGTTTAAAGCAAACTTCCAAAACTAAGCACCTACAAACAGCTGGTTTCCATGCCTATAACTCTCAGTTATTGCTACTCTGCCTGGGCACTACAATGAGCAGGTAGCTTGGGGAAGTCTGATTTAGTGCTCTCCTCAGTTTTTCTACATAGTCCTCCTACATAAGATAAATTAACTCGCTTTGTATCTAATGAAATTATCACTTCAAAAAAACTGCAACATCTTCTACTCCAATTAACAATACAAAAGTATCTGATATCTGGCTCTGTGCCAGAAGGATTGTCTTCCTTTTTTTTTGAAAGTCACATTATATACGTGGATTCCAGACATCCCCTGTTTTATACCTGACATTATTTGCACAATTTTCCTAAAGAAATGTCTGTATTCTGACAATAAATATTGAATTCTTTGTTCACATATACTTATGCATACTGATGACTGTTAATTTAAATTATCCTAATTTATCAGAAAGGTAGGATTACTTGATGGAGATGGCATATCATATTATAACTACTGACTATAATGTAAGAACTAATAGAATATACTTCTGATGTTTAATGCAACTCTCCTTGTAGCGGAGTTCCTAAGAATTACCAGAACATCCTGGCTTTGGCATTTGCAGTAAAGGAGATCAATGAAAACCCACAAATCTTACCCAATCTCACCCTGGGCTTCCATATTTATGATAGCTATGACAGTGCTCAAAGGACATATCAGGTCACAATGCTGCTTCTATCAGCAACAGAGAAACTGGTCCCCAACTACCTATGTAACATCCAGAATAAAGTTGTAGCTGTTATTGGAGGACTGGACGCTGAAATCTCCCTCCATGTGGCAACTCTCTTGGATATCTATAAGATTCCACAGGTAGGTTGGACAACCTTGCATGCAAATGTCATGCTACCTGGAGAGTTCTATTTTCGCAATGCAGTTTTGTTTTGTAGTGTTAAGTGCATTCAAGCAAATAGTTCAGGAGTTGAAAAATGCCTCCTCTGAAATTTGACTTCTTTCAATTAAAAACTTATGTGATTGTTGTTGTGCTGTGCCTTGAGCTTACTATGCCCAATTATTAAATGTATTGCCAATTATTGAAAGAAGCTGGGTTTCCTCCTTTCTGGTTCCTAATTTTTTTTGTGGTTTTGTTTTCATATTAATAAATATTGCATGGACCATGCCATAATTAGGTGGTTCATTAATCTGAATGCATCATATTTCACAAATGCTTTGAATTATATTGTATATGTCTACAGTATGTGGCTAATTTGTCAGTGCCACTCTTCTAGAAATTATCTTAGTTTATTAAACCTGTTATAATGTAAAATGTGTACCACTTCTCTGTTGCAAAAGTAAGGAAATTTCATGATGTCTTTTGACTACCAATTGACACTGGATATTTTCTATAAATCTTACATCGCTTTGTCCTACATCCTCAAGTCAAATCAAAACTTTATTACTGTCATAGATCAGTCCTTAAGCTATGTGTTGTACATGAAAGCTTTGTCTTCTGAACTTAAAGAGTCTCTGCATATCTTTATGAACCTTTGAATGTGTTCAATTTGTTGCCTTGTACATTATTGAGCTGGCAGTCAGTTATACTAAGCTTCAAGTTGTTTCCTAAATGTTTTTCATGTGTGATGTCCTTGGTGCTCTCTGAGCTTGCTTGTTTTTTTGCAGATATTTCATTATCCAAATTAGGCAACATCATCAGTGCTAGTGTTTTGATGTATGGCAGAGATGTTTCCCCCATGGTTGTGATTGCAAAGATTATGATTAGTGGTGTGGCTAGACATTTCTTTATAAAATTTTGTCTTTTTATATAGCAAAAGGTGTTACAAGAAAATTAATTTAGATAAAATCTGCAAATTGGTCTGTGACTATTGCTGAAGTAACTGTTTCATTTCACCTTCAACTGTAGAAATTTAATCATTTGAAATTTGATATCAACAAACAAATCCCTTTGTCTACCTGTGTGTGTAGTCAAAACCACCAGGTATACCCATGCATGAAGACAGAGAGAGATGATATATACTCTTTTGATATTTAGAAGATATGAAAGAGCAGTTATCCATCACCTACACATTGGTTTTAGATAAATTTATATCAGTATTTCGTCCAGATCTGGAGCATCACTAAAGGACAATCAACAGACTTCCAACTTGGATGTCATCTAGTCCAACCCCCTGCTCAGGCAGGAAACCCTATACCATTTCAGACAAATTGCTGTCCAGTTTCTTCTTAAAAACTTCCAATGTTGGAGAATTCACCGCTTCTGGAGGCAGGTTGTTCCATTGGTTAATTGTTCTAACTGTCAGGAAGTTTCTCCTTAATTCTAGGTTGCTTCTCTCCTTGATTAGTTTCCATTTGTTGCTTCTTGTCCTGCCTTCAAGCATTTTGGAGAATAGCTTGATTCCCTCTTCTTTGTGGCAGCCCCTGAGATATTGGAACACTGCTATCATGTCACCCCTCATCCTTTTCTTCATTAAACTAGACATACCCAATTCCAGCAACTGTTCTTTATATGTTTTAATCTCCAGACTTCTAATCATCTTTGTTGCTCTTCTCTGTACTCTTTCTCGAGTCTCAAAATCTTTTTTACATTGTGGTGACCAACACTGGATGCGATATTCCAAGTGTGGCCTTACCAAGGCATTGTAAAGTGGTATTAATATTTCACGTGATCTTGATTCTATCCCTCTGTTAATGTAGCCTAACACTGTGTTGGCTTTTTTGGCAGCTGCAGCACACTGCTGGCTCATATCTAAGTGATTGTCCACTAGGACTCTGAGATCCCTCTCACAGTTGCTACTATTGAGCATGGTACCACCTATACTATACCTGTACATTTGGTTTTTCTTGTCTAAATGTAGAACTTTACTTTTTTCACCATTGAATTTCATTTTGTTAGATAGTGCCCAATGTTCAAGTCTGTCCAGATCCTTTTGTATCTTAAACCTGTCTTCTGGAGTGTTGGCTATTCCTTCCAGCTTGGTGTTGTCTGATGAGTTCCCCATCTCTCCCCTCGTCCAAATCATTGATGAAGATATTGAAGAGCACAGGGCCTAGAACAGAGCCCTGGGGCATGCCACTACACACTTCCCTCCATGTAGATGCAGTTCCATTGAGGACCACATGCTGAGTGTGGACGGTCAGCCAGCTATGAATCCATCTGGTGGTTATGTTGTCTAACCCACATTTTTCTACCTTATCAAGTAGTAGGTTGTGGTCTACTTTATAAAATGCCTTACTGAAGTCCAAGTAAATTATATCCACAGCATTCCTCTGATCCACTAATTTTGACACTTGGTCAAAGAATGCAGTAAGATTTGTTTGGCATGATCTGTTTTAGACAAACCCATATTGGCTTTTAGTAATGACTTTGTTTGCCTCTAGGTGTTCGCTGATTTGTTGTTTGATTATCTTTTCCAGAATCTTCCCAGGTATTGAGGTGAAGCTGATAGGTCTGTAGTTTCCTGGATCTATTTGTTTCCCTTTTTTGAATATGGGAACTACATCAGCTCTTTTCCAGTCCTCTGGTAGTTCCCCAGTGCTCCAGGATATTTGAAAAATATAGTTCAGTGGTTCTGAGGTCACATCTGCCAGTTCCTTGAGAACCTTGGGGTGTAATCTATCTAGTCCTGGTGATTTGAACTCTTCTATTGGATCCAATCCAATATTAATTCAATATACTGTAGGTTGATTATTTTGAACACTTGAAAATGTTCTCTAGATGCTGCTGTTATCTCCTTTTCCTGTTTCTCTCTAGCTCATTTATGGCTCTGCACCAATAATGAATGATAAAACCCCAGGGCTTTCATTTTATCAGATGGTTCCCCCAGAAACTCTTCAGCATAAAGCGATTCTCTCACTGCTCCTGCATTTTAATTGGACATGGATTGGGATTCTTATCATGGACAATGACCAGGGAGAAAAATTTGTAGAAACGATAATTCCTCTTTTTTCCCAAAATGGGGTTTGTGTTTCTTTCATTCGCCGATTCCCCAAAGTAACTGATTTCAGTAAAATTGATGGCATGCTTCAGCAGGGGGCAAAAATCTATGATACTATCATGGAGAATAAGGCAAATGCAGTGGTGTATAATGGAGAATCTTTTGCAATGGGAAATTTGTTATGGTTTCAATATATTCCAAATATAGAAGAGGTGAAAAGTAAACCAAAAGGTATTGTTTGGATAATGACAGCACAGATGGAATTCAGTGTAATATCTGCTCAACGTGCTTGGGATGTAAAAATAATGAATGGTGCCCTTTCCTTCACAATGCATTCTACTGCTCTACCAGAGTTCAGATCATTTGCTAGGAAACAAAACCCCTTCACCGCAAAAGGAGATGGATTTATCAGACAATTCTGGCAAGAAGCCTTTAAATGTGTAATTCCAAAAGTTCTTATGACTGATGTCCCTGAGAATATTTGCAGTGGTATAGAGGATCTGGCAAGCCTTCCTGGAACTCTTTTTCAAATGGACATGACTGGCCACAGTTACAGTGTTTACAATGCTGTTCATGCCATAGCTCATGTTTTACATGCTTTGTCCTCTTCTGGAGATACTAAGAGATCAGTGATGGGTAGAATAGGAAGGAAGATTCATAGTCAAGTCTTCTGCAAGGTAATATCCTCATTAGGCAAAATACTTTGAGCGTGAACTTAAAGGGAACCCTGAATCTCTATTTTGACTGACTTCTGATGTTCTAGAATTAAAAAAAAAAATCATGCCTCAGTCAGAATGCTGTGCTTCTTCATTTTTTCTCTATCTTAGTTACTCATTACTACATGTCTATTGTTCATTGATTTTTGTTGTGTCTCCTTCTATATTAACCAACCCATAACTTTAGAAAGCTTATTTTCCATCCCTTATGAATCTCACATGGAAATATATCTGTTTTTCTATGTCTTTATGATTGTCTGGCTCTAGAAGTCAGAATCACTTTAGTTTGTTTTTTGTTTTGTTTTTTCTATTCTTTATATGAAGTAAGAGATTGTGGAAAAGTTACAAAACAATTCTCTTAACTCTATCTAATTTTTCACCAAAACTAATCTGCGCTCTCCTATTTGGAATTTCCACCCATATTGATTAATATATGATTATTGCCCATTGATTTCTCTTGGGACCTTTCTTATGTTATTTAATTCACAATTATAACTTCAGAAAGCTTATTTAACAGCCTGCATTAATTTCATTTGAAAATATATCTGTTTTTCTATGTCTTTATGATTGTCTGACTCTAGAAGTCAGAATATCACTCTAGTTTAGTAAACTTTTTTCTATTAAGCAAGATATTGGGGAAATGTTAGGGGAGCATTAATCATAACCCTTAGCTCTATCTCATTTTTGAAAAAAAATTATTTGGGCTCTCCTATTGATTCTTTTAATTTATATTGTCTATTTCTTTAATTATTTTTCTTTACCTTCCCATATTAGTTAATTCATAACATTAGACAGCATATTTTCCATCTCCCATGAATCTTCCATGGAAATATATCTCTTTTTCTAGATTTTATGATTATTTGACTTTAGAAGTCAGAATCACTCTAGTTTGAATGTTTCTATTTTTTTTTATTAAATGAAATGTTGGGGGGAAAGTTAGGGGACCAATAATTAATTGTCTTAGTTCTATCACCATTTGACAAAAATAATCTTGGCTCTTCTATTGATATCTCCACTTGTAATCAGAAAACTGATGCTGTAACAGTGCTGGCTGAGTGTCTGGAGACTGTAACAATCTGGATGGGGAGGAGCAATTTTAACTCAATCTTTGCTATATGAAATGGCTATGGGTTTCCCCTCACCCTCTGCCCAGATGACACTTCATCTTTGACTCTGGACAGGGTAGCACTTCCTTGGACTTAGTTGGTACACAATTTGGGGTCTTCCTGGATTCACAGCTCCAGTTTGAGGAGCAGATGGCACCATGGCTAAGGGGACCATTGCAAACATTTGTGAAGTTCATCAATTACGCCCTTTCCTAACCTGGAAGGCCTTGCTCATGGACACTCATTCCCTTTTAATTTACTGCAATATACACTACATGGGTCTGCCCAGATTTCAATTAGTCCAGAATGTAGCAGAACCCTCCATAACGGTGGCCCCTAACTTTGGTCATGTAACATCTTTGTTGCATAAGCAGTACTAGCTTCCAGTTTCCTTCTGGTTGCAATTCAAATGCTGGTCATCACTTTAAAGCATGATGTGACACAGGGCAAAGTTTTCTGCAGGACTGCCTTTCCTTAAGGACCTCTATCGATCCTACCAGGTCACATAGGGTGGGAACACTTTTAGTTCCTTCCCCTAAATATTGCCTTCAGATGGAAGCTAGGATGCTTGCCTTTTCCATGCCATACCTGGCCTATGGAACAGTGGTGGGATTCAGCCAGTTTGCACCAGTTCGGTAGAACCAGTAGCTAAATTTTGTTGATTTCGGATAACCGGCTGAACCCATGCTGCTTCTGGAAATCCGTTCTAGGCCTCTGAGGCCTGGGGGAGGTCTACCAGGCGTAGAACGGCCCACCGGAAGCATATTGATTTCACTTTCGGAAATCTATTCTAGGCCTCGAAGGTCTGGAGGAGGCCTCCCAGGCATAAAATGGCCCACTGGAAATGCATTGATGTCACTTCCAGAAGTCTGTTCTAGGCCTTAGAACAGCCTACAAAAAGTGCATTGATGTCACTTCCGGAAGTCCATTCTAGGTCTCAGAGGCCCAGGTCTGCATCCACACAGAAAACCAGATGTTCAGGTATTTGAATCCCACCACTGCCATCCTAGCCTTCAATAAAGCTTCCCCCACAAACATTAGGACAAGATTAGATGACTGTACATCAGAGGTTTGACTTGCCACTAGGTTTTTGTTATTTTAAATGTTTTAATGTGTTTCTTATAGTTTTAATATTATTTTGCTGTTTTGATTTCCATTGGAAGCTGCACAAAGTTGATTATGAGATGGGTGGCTATACAAATGGTTTATATAAATAAAATAATTCTTTTAATTTATATCGTTTATTCCATCTTCTATATCAGTGGTGGCGAACCTATGGCATGGGTGCCAGAGGCGGCACTCAGAGCCCTCTCTGTGGGCATACGGGCCGTTGCCCCAATCCTAGGCCTTCAGCTGGGTTTTATAAAATCTTTTTGCTTTAGACCTCCGCCACCGTGTGCCCCCCCCCAAAAAAAGGTTTAATCAGTCAATTTCAACTTCTTGCGGGGGAAAAAAAGATCTTGCAAAGTTGGAATTGATTGATTGAACTTTTTAGTCCCACCCAGTCTGCCGTTACCATCACAGCCACACCCACCCAATGGGCCATGCCCACCCAATGGGCCACACCCACCCGGCACTCGAAGATGCATAAGTGGGTTTTGGATTGGAGTTTGGGCACTCAGTCTCTAAAAGGTTCGCCATCACTGTTCTATATAATTGCAATACAATGAGAAAAAAGTACATGGATTGCAACTAAATATCTGTGTCTCAGTTCTCTATCAGCATGGAGTCTGGTAATCCCAAATTCTTACATTTTTGTTTTCAATTTAGTTCCACTATTTCCTGAGAAATGTTGCTTTTAACAACACTGCAGGGGAACTGGTCTCCTTTGATCAGAATGGAATTGTAGCAGCTGGATTTGATATTATCAATTTGATTGTTTTCCCAAACAATTCATTTCTTCATGCAAAGGTTGGAAATGTGGACCATTCAGCTCCTCCACATAAACTATTAACCATCAATGATGAGATGATTACATGGCACAGCTGGTTTAACCAGGTAGATTAATTATTGTCCTTGATTCTGAATAAACATCCTTTTTTAATTTGATACATCAGTTCATATTATTGGACAAAAGGAAATTCTTATGTAAAGTTATCTCGCTACAACCAACTTGTAGAGCATAATTATCATATTTGATTATCCATTACCCATTAACCATTAACAGTTTTTAGGTTAAAGTGGAGCATAATCACCTCCTGATACAATATAATTACCGTATATAATATAATAAAGAAACAATAATTTGTTTCAGCCCACTGTGGGCCTATGCTACACTTAAGCATAGTAGTCCAGAATTTTTTTCTTCTCTGAAGTCATGATAGCAATTGTTTAATTGTTTAACAAGTATATTTAATTGAGATTTATACTGTTTTTACAAACATTTTCAACCTATTATTCCTATACCTAAACTAGGAAGATGCCCATGACATATTCTCATCATTTCAAATGAATACACAAGACTAAAAAGCTTCCAGATGTATAAGTTTCCTCTTTAATTTTCAGGTGATACCTGTTTCTGTCTGTACTGATAGTTGCTATCCTGGTTTCAGCAAAAAAGTGAAGGAGGGAGAACCATTTTGCTGCTATGACTGCATCCCATGCCCAGAAGGGAGGGTTTCAACCAAGAATGGTAAGAGATGTTCATCACCTCCTGAACAATTACAAATAAGTACATACAACAGTTGATATATTTTTACTAAATTCAACATGATATGGGCTCTAGAATACGAATAACATGTTTTCCAAACCTGAGGATTAATTATTTCTGCTGTCTAGAAGAGTCAAATATAAATTAGTCATTCGACGACGACGACGACGATGATGATGATGATGATGATGATGATGATGAATGATAATGATGACTAAATTAAGTCACTAGATCTTCATTTACATTCTAGACCACTCATCCAGCCATCTATGAACCATCATTGTAATTGTGTATCTATCTTTGAATACTGTTTAGATAATCCTTTCTTATCTTCTACTGTCCTCATCTGATGGACACAATTAATATAATGAAAATTTCTGAAGTCCAATGGATCTGGAGTGTTGGAACTTTCAATAAGAACTTCAGCAGAATTTTGTTTTCATAATTTTGAGGTCTATTATGCAGTAAAACAGAATAGTGAAAGTGTATAGACCATGGCTTCTATAAATTCTTTCTGATCCTTTAAAAATAGTTCACAAGAAGGGAGGGACTTATAATCAATGACTCACTCACATTATGACTTGTTGCCCCACTGTGTCTCCCTTAGGGATACATTGGATGAATTTGAGCAAACTTCTCTCTCTGTATGCCCCAGCCTAATCCAGTCCCTTCTTCTTTTTCATAACTTCTCTTTCCAGACTAAAATGATTCTCATTTTATTGAATTTCTAGAGAAGTATCCTGCTCAGAACAAACATAATGAATCTAGAGTTTTATTTGACTTTTTTTTAATTGCAAGACTTAATTAACAGAATCTCATAACTCTGAAAGTAGAGGTCTTCCTCCTTTACCTTTATAGCTCAAGGAATTAGGCAAATTCCCTTCTGAGCCTATTGCCCTGCCAACTATATAGCTGTGGACTATGCCGACTTTTATCTGACCCTAGGTGCAGACTCTGGGTTCAATCTCCCAAAGTCATTCCCACATACCATTACATCCTGTATTTTTTTCTTTCACTTTTATTTTTTGTCCATGTAGCTGAACAATAATGGTGTTCTTCCCATTTTTGTTCATATATACAACCTTACACAAATAGAAACAAGCTATGTAACCATTCCACATGCAATCTGCATCTGTATTTTACCATTTAATAATAATGTTAACATTAACATTTTCATCCTTATCTTTTTTAAAATTCCTACAAAATTTATTTTACTTCCATTTTATTAGATTCATTTCAAGTCTGTTCTTCAACATTTTGATTATGGAAATTCTTAATCATTCATGTCCTGGTTGTCCCAAAGGTGCTTTTTCAAAAGGCAACTGGACTTTGTTTCTCATCCAAGAAGCTTCTTCAGTTCTAACCGAATGGTGAAGGATGGAAAGATTTCATTGACCAGGTGACTGCAAGGAATATAAATCCTTCCATTCTCCACCATTCAGTCAGAACTGAAGAAGTTTCTTGGATGAGAAGTGAAACATCTTCAAGGAAAAGCAAAGTCAGTTTGCCTTTTGAAAAAGCACCTTTGAGACTTCAACATATCACAATTATTCCCATAAAAATTTACTAAATACTCTTCCAAGCATTCCCTCAGCTCAGATTTATCTGAAATCATTTCATCGC
Source organism: Protobothrops mucrosquamatus (assembly GCF_001527695.2). Classification (NCBI taxonomy): domain Eukaryota; kingdom Metazoa; phylum Chordata; class Lepidosauria; order Squamata; family Viperidae; genus Protobothrops; species Protobothrops mucrosquamatus. Next base: position 127,414 of record NW_015387085.1, read on the forward strand.
TGATTTTTAATTCCATTTGCACTGCTATAAATTCCTTGTTTGGATCTCTTTCCCACTATCCAAAGCATGTTTTACTTCCATCAGAATGGATCTGCATTTCCTCTGTCTGTTGAACCTTAATTATTTCTTATCCTCCCTTCATTATATTCTTTGAAACTATATTCCTTACCTACACAATAAAAAGTAACTTCATTTCAATTATTTTTTTCAGCAGTCTTTTGTATCTATCATTTCTATCACTTATTATTATCTCAAATATCCTTTGTCCTACTTTCCAAGGGAAAGGCCACATATTTCTGTGGCACTCTGTGAAATAACTTTCTTTCACTTTCCATTAATTCTCTTGATGAACAATCTCTCTTGTAACAGTTTTGCATATAGTAATTGTATAAACCATTCTGCAATTATTCTAATTTTACTTTTCTTTTTTCTCCTTTTCAACCAGATCCATTTTTTTCTAACATCTACCTCATGTTCCCAAAACATAATCCTACATTCAATACCCTTCACTAATTTTGAAACAAACCTGAATCCCTATAGCACTGATGATGTTATCTAGTTTAGAAATCAAATATAAGCAAGAAAAAAAACCAAGCTCAAAGAGCACCAAGGAACCCACAATTCAACCCTAAGATACAAATATTCTCTTCTATCTGTACTAATTTTCTCAATCATTCATCCCATGATTTACCAGGGCTATAATTCTTTAATTTCTTTTGGCAACTGAGAGATGAGAACTGGAGAAAGAGAGTGTGTTAATGAAAACAAATCAAAATTGTGTACCAATTAAATTTAGCAGGAATTTTGATAATCATAATATTTTATTAAAAAAATATAAAGATTAGATATTTATAATCATAAATTAGCTCTATGTCTAAAATGATTGTTCCGTGAAGGAAAGATATAAAGAATATTTATGACATCATAGCATTGCATCATTTCTTCTTTTTCAGATAGAAATGAATGTTCTAAGTGCAAAGAAAAATACTATCCAAATGAGAAACGTGATTTTTGTATTCCCAAAAGTATTAGTGTCTTGACTTATGAAGAACCTTTAGGGATCAGTTTATCCTGTACTACACTTTCTTTTTCTATGACTACTGCTCTTGTGTTTGGAGCATTTCTGAGGCACAGCAAGACCCCCATTGTGGTAGCTAACAACCGGGACCTGACATATACTCTCCTCATTGCCCTCCTGCTCTGCTTCCTTTCAGCCCTGCTATTCATTGGTCAACCAGGAAAATTTACCTGTCTTCTACGACAAACAACTTTTGGCATGGTTTTCTCAGTGGCTGTTTCTTCAGTCTTGGCAAAAACCATCACAGTGGTTCTAGCTTTTATGGCTACCAAACCAGGATCCAAGATGAGAAAATGGGTGGGGAAAAAATTAACTAATTCTATCGTTGTTTCCTGCTCCCTGATCCAAGCAGGCATTTGTACTCTCTGGCTATCAATGAACCCTCCATTCCCAGATGTTGATATGATCTCAGTGACTGAAGAAATTATCCTGCAATGTAATGAAGGCTCTGTGATCATGTTTTATTGTGTCCTTGGCTACATGGGTTTCCTGGCTCTTATCAGCTTCACCACAGCTTTTTTTGCCAGGAAATTACCTGACAGTTTCAATGAAGCCAAGTTCATCACCTTCAGCATGTTAGTCTTTTGTAGTGTTTGGTTGACCTTTGTCCCAGCATACCTGAGTTCCAGGGGAAAATATATGGTGGCTGTGGAGATTTTCTCCATTTTAGCTTCAGGCGCTGGGCTTTTGGGTTGCATCTTTTTCCCCAAATGTTATATCATTGTTTTTCGGCCTCAGTTGAACAAAAGGGAACAACTAATGAGAAAAAGGATTGATTAATTATCTATTTCATTCTTCCTCTGACAAAATTTTTAACTTCAAGGTGTTGGTTATTACCTTTAAAGCTCTGCATAGCATGGGTCCAGGTTACTTGAGGAATTGTCTCACCCCACTGAGACTGGCCTACCCTATTCACACTGGCAGAGAAGGCATGCTGCAAGTTCCATTGCTCAAGTAATTCTGGCTCTTGGGGTCCAGTAGAGTGGCTTTCTCTGCCATGGCTCCGGCTGTTTGGAACATCTTACCTTCTGAGGAGAGATTGGCTTCCATTCTTTTGATCTTCCACAGGAGTCTGAAGACCTGGCTCTTCCAGATGGCTTGGGGGCCCTCACAGGGCAGCATCACACTCAAGGTGGTTGTTGAATTAAAATTCAATCCCAATGCCTCACATATTATGTTTCTTCTGTCCCCATCTTTTAACTATAATTTTATCCTGATTGGAATTTCTATTTTTTATTGTTTTGATATATTTATTTGTTAGGATTTTAATGTTTTAATGCTAAAAGCCAATCAGAGTCATTTCATTATGATAAAGGTGGTAAAGAAATTCAATAAATAAATACATTTACATTTTTTATTTCTATGCAATGAAGAATATTTGTGAAAATATCCCTCTCAGAGCCTGATTTTTATATTTATATTTAGTCAGCAAATTGTGCAGGTGTCCCAATGAAGTCAAAGATGTTGACATGAACTTGTAGTTTTATATAAATAAATATATTTAATATCTATATTTACAGCAAGCAAGATAGTCAGGCACATCACTATATCATGAGGTAAATCATTACAGAACAACATGCAGAGCACCCAGAAGAAGAAGATGGGAAAAAAGGAAAACTCCCCTTCTCACCCAGCAACCAATCATAGCACAGATTACCTCATGTAGGAGTCCACACTCTCCAACTAATAAATTATAACTGTGTTTCAGGCCCATTATACACTTTACTGTTCCAGTTATTAAATTAAATAGCTACATCTCTACATCTACATCTATATCTATATTAGATATTTAATTTAATAGCTGGAACAATAAAGTGTATAGTGGGCCAGAACACACAGTTACAGTTTATTAGTTGGAGAGTGTTGGCGCCTGCATGAGGCAACCTGTGTTATGATTGGTTGCTGGGTGAGAAGGAGTAGTTTTCCTTTTTTCCTGCCTTTTTCTTCTGAGTGGTCTCTATGCTGTTCTATGATGATTTACATCATGATGTAGTGATGTGATGTGATATAGTGATGTGATGTGATGTTTTCTATATATTAAGCCCCATATTCTTCAATAGCTTCATAAATGACTTAGATAAGGAAATAGAAGGGGAACTTGTCAAATTTGCAGATGACACTAAGCTGGCAGGAATAACCAACAGCTCAGAAGATAACCTCAGGATCCAAAAAGATCTTGACAGACTTGAACAATGGGCCCTATCCAACAACATGAAATTTAATGAGGAGAAAAGCAAGTTTTTTCACTTAGGCAGGAAAAACCAGAGGTACAAGTACAGATTAGGGGAAACCTGGCTGAAAAACAGTAACTGTGAGAGAATCCTAGTGGACGATCATTTAAACATGAGCCAGCAGTGTGCAGCAGCAGCCAAGAAAGCTAATTCAATCCTTGGTTATATAAACAGAGGAATAGAATCAAAATCACATGAAGAATACCCTTCATAAAGCCTTAGTAAGACCACACCTGGAATACTGCATCCAGTTTTGGTCATCACATTACAAAAAAGATGTTGAGACTTTGGAAAAACTGCAGAGAAGAGCAACTAAGATGATTAAGGGCCTGGAGACATATAAAGAACAGTTACAGAAATTGGGTATGGCCAGTCTAGAGAAAAGAAGGACTGGGGTGACATGATAGCAGTATTCCAATATTTGAGGAGCTGCCACAAAGAAGAGGGTGTCAACTTATTTTCCAAAACTCCAGAAGGCAAGACAAGAAACAATGGATGGAAATTAATCAAGGATAGAAGCAACCTGGAATTAAGAAGAAACTTCCTAACAGTGAGAACAATTAATCAGTGGAACAGCTTCCCTTCAGATGTTGTAGGTGCTGGAGGTTTTTAAAAAAGACTTGACAGTGACCTATCTGAAATGGTATTAACCTAGGATTGTGTACCATCTTTCTGGCGATTGTCAGAAACTAACTGATGAGAAAGAAACACAAGTAAGCAAATCTTGAATGAGACTAGTGGATAAATACTCTAAGATTTTCAGTTTGTGATTGGAAGATGATTATTTGAACAGGAATGTAAATATCTAAGAATATGAAGAAATATCTGTCATCAATAGATTCCAGGAGGCTTAGTGAAAAGCGGGCCTTGAAGGAGCACAAAATGTTTAATCTCTGGATTTAAATTCTAAATTAGTATTTTTACTAGTTCTGTAATGGTCAACTATGAAATGCGGTAGAATGCCTAAAATATAATCAACATAGATGATCTCATCATGTTAGTCCTTGTCTCTGTGGAAGCTTGGCAGTTTGACAATTGCTCAGTACCAATAGAATATCCTCCTTCCAATCAGGAGCACCTGGCATGTTGTTCTATCATTCAAGGAGGCTGCCAATCATTATCATTTGCTTGGTTACTTCCTACCATTTCAGAAAGAAAGACAAATGGATCTCTTGCCTATAAATGTTTATCACCTAGCTGTACAGTTGGGTCAAAATCATTCACCTGTATAATTCCTACCCCTACCCCCATTAGGAGAGCCAGCTGCACTTTGTCTAACTTTCATTGGAAGAATTTGTTTTAAAAAAAAGTACTTATGCTGAAATTAAGGATATGTTTTAAGGAAATATGGGAAAAGCAATAGTGGGCTGAAGAAGACCCCACAAGAATGAAGCTGGTTACAGCGGAAAGAGGAGCTGGGGGAATTGGTCAGCTCTTTGAACTCTTTTCCAGATCAAGAAGAGAACTAGGATCACTCACAAGTGGAGTTTAGAGCTCTCAGAGTTGGGAGGGATCTGAGTTCGATGCCTGTATTTGGATAGTGGCTTTGCTTATTTCCTTTTATAATAAACTTGGGAAATTGCTTATTATGTTTTAAGGGTGTTATGAAGGACAACTTTTATAAAACCAGGAGAATGTCCTTGTTTCCAAGATCAAAGATGTTTCATGTAATTTTAGGGATTACTTGGTCAAATTTTAATTTTTGAAAAACAACAAAAAGGGGAAATGAACATTCATTTTGGAAAATCAAAGGGCCAAATGGATTTGAAACATTACTGCCTGTAGTTTGGGTTGTTTAAAATTTTGTAAAAAGCATAAGAAATTCTCCCATGGGTAAGTTTTGTTAATTGAAAAATAAAGCGGTCGGCTAGCAAGCCCCATGTAGAGGTGGTAGAACATGCCCAGGGCCAGTAGGCAAAAGGCCACCCCAAGCGGTGTCATGGCTTTCCAGGCCCAGCAGAGATGGGAAGGAGGCATGCAATCCTAACTGGGACTGGGGGGCCATGGCACCAATGGGAATCCAGTTTTCCCTGCCCAGGGTGGCCTTTGGCTTGCTGGGTGTGGACGTGCTCTATCACCTCTACTCAAGCTTTCTAGCCAGCCATTTCACCTCCTTTGTGCTGGGCGGGCCAGGTTCTCCGGGCAGTGGCAGCAGCCTACTGGACCTGCATGAGCTGCTGGTGGCACTGTCCCAAGGCAGGGCCAAGGTGTGTCAGGTGTGTGAGGGGAACAGACTCCATGCACGGGCCAATGGCAAGATCTGCAAGGAGACTGAGGAGATGACCAGCAGTGACCTGCTCTCCAACTGCAAGCAAAAACAGATGGGACAGAGTAGGCGCATCCAGAGATCTACCTCATGTGCCTCCCCCCTCCCCTACTTTATCTGCTTCAGGAGGGCTGGCCCAGTATTGGCAGCAGGCTGCGGAACCCCAGAGTGCACCGGTCGAGGGGCCGGCAGGCTGTGACTGCTGATGGACACCATTGGCCTCCATGTGTTCACTGGACTCTGTGTGCGTGGGCCAACGGTGTCAGGCAGCAGCCACCCTGGCCCCTGCCTCACCTTGCCCTTTGGCAATGGAACCCCTGCGCTGCTGCCTGCCTCACCTCACCTCACCTCACCCCACCCCACAGGATGAGCCTCCTGCCCACTGCCCCACCTATCAGAGACCCCCTGGATCTCCCCCCAACCCTGCCTGGCCCCCACAGGCATCCCTCCCCAACATCGAGGTGGCCATGCCCACCCCAGCCATGCCCACCCAGTGGGCCACGCCCATCCAGTGGCCACGCCCCACCCCCACTCCCCTCGAGGACACCACAGTGCTGATGCAGCCCTGGCACTTTGTGATAAATAAGTAGGTTTTGAGTTGCAATTTGGGTACTTGGTCTCTAAAAGGTTCACCATCACTGTCCTATTTCCTATAAGAATAGTAGAGAAAATGATAGTTCAACTCTGAAAAACAAAATTTCTTCAGGGCTTCCCTAGGGAACTGAACTCTGATTTAATAATCACCTTCATGCTTATTCATCTAAATTAATATTATTCTACTGTTCTGCAAAATCCCACCAAGTTTAGTGCCCATTAAGAATTAACAAAAAAGACTGATGTAGGAAATTTCTTCCCCTTCTCTTAAAATATTAATACAGTTAGAGCTGGAGAGAAATATTCAGACATAAAGAGTCTGGATGTGTTAACTGAAGAAATGCTAATGGCTTTATCTTAAGAATGAGAGAAGTCCTTTAAAATTTGCCCTTGTAATGGGGAGGGCAATTTTACAGATCTTAATGCTAATGCTTAGTCCACATGTGGTGTGCATAACTCATAGGTGCAGCATCTTTCATCCATATCCTCCATATCACAAGTACTATCATCCAGGAGACCTTATGGTTGGTGGAATTTCAACTCAAGTTGGTCCAGTCTCTGAAAAAGTCACCTTTGAAGTTCATCCACCACCAGTATTGCCTGGACAGTTTGTGTAAGGAATGTAATTATTTATTTATATTTTTCCTGCATTTATGGCTGCCAACATAATTAATTATAGAATTTTCATTAGAAAATAATAGCTGAGATGAAAGTAAGGAGATACTAAGGACAGCATTCTTTTATCAACCAAGCAACATATAGTGTAGAAAAGAATGAAGTTTTTAAACGAAACTTCCTAAGACTGAGTATCTCCAAAGAGCTGTGCTTGCACACCTATGATTCTCAGCCATTGCCACATTACCTGGGTGATACTGTGGGGAGATAGTTTGGGGAAAGCTGATTAGAGCTCTTATTTAATCCTTCTAAATAAAATATATTTAGTTGCCTTGTATCTAATAAAACAATGTCCTCCTTCAAACACACTGGAAGATCTTCTATTCCAACTAACAATACAAAAGTGTCTGTAAGCCTCATCCTGTGCCAAAGGACTGTCTTCCTTTTTGAAATCCACATTATATATGTGGATTCCAGACATTCCCTATGTTTATGTCTGAAATTATCCGCACAAATTTCTTGCAGAAATGTCTGTATCCTGATAATAAATATTGAATTCTTTATGCATATACAATTGCACTTGTCTATAAATTAATTCTACATCCTTACAGCTGAGGTTTACCATGTCAAAAAGATAGGATTACTTGTTGAGGCTGGTCTGTTAGACTATGCTAGAATGTACAAACCTCTAGAATGTCCTTCTGATGTTTAATGCAACTCTCATTGTAGCGGAGTTCCTAAGAATTACCAGCACATCCTAGCTTTGGCATTTGCATTAAAGGAGATCAATGAAAACCCACAAATTTTACCCAATCTTACCCTAGGCTTCCATATTTATGATAGCTATGACAGAGCTCAAAGGACTTATCAGGCCACAATGCTGCTTCTATCAGCAACAGAGAAACTGGTCCCCAACTACCTATGTAACATCCAGAATAAAGTTGTAGCTGTTATTGGAGGACTGGATGCTGAAATCTCCCTTCATGTGGCAACTCTCTTGGATATCTATAAGATTCCACAGGTAAGTTGGACATTCTTGCATGCAACGATCATTCTACTTTTAGTATCCCTCTTTTACAATGCAGTTTTGTTTTTCACAGTTTAAATATATTCAAGTAAATAGTTCTGAAATAGGAAAATAACTCCTCTGAAATTTGACATCTTTGTGTTACAGACATGTCTAACTATTTTTCTCCTGTACCTTGGGCTCACATTGGCCAACTATTCAATTTACTGAAAATAATTGTAAAAAGCTGGTTTTGCTGTCTCTGGTTCTTGATTTGGTTTTTGTTTTAATATTTGTAAATTGCAGTCTGATTCATGAAGTGGATCCCAACTGGGTAGCTAAACAATTAGACAAAAATGGTATAGAATTTTTTTGGTTCAGTAATTTCTTCAAAATCCAATCATCATATTAAAATGTTGTATGAATAATGCCATAAATAGGTGATTCATTTAATTGGATGCATCATATTTCATAAGCCATATAATTTATTTTTCTATGTCTACAGATGGCTAATTTGTCAGTGCCAGTCTTCTAGAAATTCTCTTACTTTCTTAAACTGGTATTATGTAAAATGTGTACTTCTTCCCAGTTGAAACCATCTCTGTTGTGAAATAAAGGAAATTTCATGTCTTTTGACCACCAATTGACTTTCATTGGTTTGTTCTATAAATCTCGTCCATCTTTGTCCTGCATAATCAAATCAAAAATTTATTACAGTCATACTCCAGCCCTTAAATTATATATTCCAAATGAATGCTTTGTTTTCTGTAACTAAAGGTCTTTGGTTATGTTTACAATGCATTGAATATATTTTGCTGCCTTATGCCTTACTGTGATTGGACATTTCTTTATACAGTTACATTTTGTATTCTTATATAGTGAAAGATTTTGCAACAAAGTTAATTTTCGTGAAGTCAGATAATGTAAAAGATCTGTAACTATCCCTGAAGTTTTGTTTCACCTTCAACATTAGAACATTAGAAAATTTTTGTTTTGTTTTGTCTTCAACATTAGAAATTTAACTTTTTAAAATTTTACATCAACATACAAATTACTTATTCTTCTGTGCATGTAGTCAAAACTACTGAATATACCTTTGTATATGGACAAACAAGGGTTATATATCCTATTTTGATATTTGTAAATATGAAGCAGCAATTACCAAGAATCTACTCCTTAGTTTTAGATAAATTCATATCAGTAATTTATCCAGATCGGGAGCATCACTGAATGCCATTCAACAGACTTCCAACAACTTCCATGCTGTTAGACTTTCCAGAACCACCATCTCAATGGAATTCCCATATCAAGACAATTAATTCCTTTCCAGAATCCCAATCTCAATCTGGCACTCAAGGCTGTTTTGAAGGGTTGGTATAACGATTATTAATTCAATATATGTTGATTGTTGTGAACACTTGAAATTCTTATTTAGATATTCCTCTTATCTTCTTTTCCTGTTCCTCTCTAGCTCATTTATGGCTCTGCTCCAATAATGAATGATAAAACTCCAGGCCTTTCATTTTATCAGATGGTTCCTCCAGAAGATCTTCAGCATAAAGGGATTCTCTCACTACTCCTGCATTTTAATTGGACATGGATTGGGATTCTTATCATGGACAATGACCAGGGAGAAAAATTTGTAGAAACAATGGTTCCTCTGTTGTCCAAAAATGGGATTTGTGTTTCTTTCATTCACGAATTCCCCAAAGTAACTGATTTCACTAGACTTGATGGCATGCTTCAGCGGGCAGCAATAATCTATGATCATATCATGATTGGTAATACCAATGTACTGGTATACAATGGAGAATCCTATGCTATGTGCTATTTGTTATGGCTACAGTATGTTCCTAATATAGAAGAGGTAAGAAGTAAGCCAAAAGGTGTTGTGTGGATAATGACAGCACAGATGGAATTCAGTTTAATCCCTTTTCAACGTACTTGGGATATAAAAGTAATCGATGGTGCCCTTTCCTTCACAATGCATTCCACTGTTCTACCAGAGTTCAGATCATTTGCTGGTAAACAAAATCCCTTCACCACAAAAGGAGATGGATTTATCAGACAGTTCTGGCAAGAAGCCTTTGACTGTGTATTCCCAAATGTTGTTATGAGTGATGTGCCTGAGAATATTTGCAGTGGTACAGAGGATCTGGAAAGCCTTCCTGGGACTCTTTTTCAAATGGACATGACTGGCCACAGTTATAGTGTTTACAATGCTGTTCATGCCATAGCTCATGCTTTACATGCTCTGTCATCCTTTAGAAATACTGAGAGATCAATGGTGGGTAGAGTAGGAAGGAAGATTTATCATCAAGACTTCTGGCAGGTAATAAGCTCATTAGGAAAAATATTTAATTTTGAGTGTAAGCTTAATGAGAACCCTGAATCTGTATTTTGACTGACTTCCCATGTCCTAGAATTTAAAAAAAATGCTTCAGTAAGAATGTTGTGCTTCTTTAATTATTGATTTTCTCTGTCTTAATTAGTCATTACTACATGTCTATTGTCCATTGATTTTTGTTCTGTTTCCTTCTATAGTAACCAACTCATAACTTTAGAAAGCTTATTATTCATCCCTCATGAATCTCACATGGAAATATATCTGTTTTTCTACCTCTGCATGATTGTCTGACTCTAGAAGTCAGAATCACTGTAGTTTGTTTGTTTTTTTCTATTCTTTATATGAAGCAAGAGATTGTGGAAATGTTATGAAACAATTCTCTTAATTCTATCTCATTTTTGATCAAAACTAATCTGCGCTCTCCTATTTGGAATTTCCACCCATAACCAGACAAATGATATTTTGGTGATGTTGTCAAGATACCTAGGGATCTAAAGATCTGAATGGGGAGTACTAAGAACCTTTAGATTGTCCATTTAACACTAGCTTCCAGATGCAATTCAAAGTGTTGGCCATCAGCTTAAAGCCCAATATGTTATAGCAGGACCATCTTTTCCTAAAGACATTTATCCATCCTTTCAGATCACATAGGGTGGGAACACTCCTAGTTCCTTCCCCTAAATATTGCCATCTTATGGAAGCTAGGAAGCTTGCCTTTTCCATGTCAGTCTCTGCCCTATGGAAGGCCTCTATCCTACTAGTCTTGTTTTAAATAAACAAATTATTTTAATTCATATCCTTGACTGTACCTTCTCTTTAAATGCAATACAGTGAAAATGAAGCACCTAAAATGTGATTAGATATCTGTTTCTCAGTTCTCTATCAGCATGAAACCTGGTAATTTCTCAAATTCTTACATTTTTCTTTTCAATTTAGTTCCACTGTTTTTTAAGAAGTGTCGCTTTTAACAATAGTGCTGGGGAACAGGTCTTCTATGATCAGAATGGGATTGTAGCAGCTGGATTTGATATTAGCAACTTGATAGCTTTCCCAAACAATTCATTTCTTCATGTGAAAGTTGGAAATGTGGACCATTCAGCTCCTCCAGATAAAGTATTATCCATCAATGATAATATAACATGGCACAGCTGGTTTAACCAGGTAGGATTTAATTATTGTCCTTGATTCTGAATGAACATGCTTTCTCTGATTTGATATGTAATTTCATCATATGGGACAAAAGCAAATTCATACATAAAGTTAGTCCCTCATAAGCAATTTCTAGCCTATATTGGATTATGTGCAAAGTTGACCATTAACTTTTTTTAGGTAAAAGTTAGTGGGGCTTCATGTCTTCATGATATAATAATATAATAATGTGATGTAATAATAACATAACATAATAGTTATAATGTTATAATAATATTATAAGAAATTATGATTGCATTTGTTTAATCTAAACATAAGTGTATTTAACTGAGCTTTATACTGTTGTTTTTACAATATAAAAATATTTTCTGAACTATTATTTCTATTCCTAAACTGGACAGATACCCATGCCATATTTGCATCATTACAAATGGACACAAAAGCTTCTAAATATATATGTTTCCTTTTTAATTCCCAGGTGATACCTGTTTCTGTGTGCAGTGAGAGCTGTTATCCTGGTTTCAGCAAAAAAGTGAAGGAAGGACAGCCATTTTGCTGTTATGACTGCATTCCCTGCCCAGAAGGGAGGGTTTCAACCGAGAATGGTAAGAGATGTTCATCTACTCCTAATTTTTTTTCTAAAGAAATCCATACAACAATTAATTACATTTTGATTAAATTCAACATGGTGTTTGCTCTAAAATGTGGGAAAGATGTTTTCTAAACCTGGGAATTTTAGGCATTTTTGAGTATTTCCTTTTTTTTTTTTTTTTTGCACAGAGTAATGTCGCAACAGTGAACATACATATACATATAGTCTACCAGTATTTGTTTCTAATTGTCTATTCATTGATTTCAGCAACAAAAGTTCTAGCTTCAACTGAATGTTGATCTTTAAAATTCTTTATATCATTATATGTATTTGAATCTAAAATGGTCTGGCTTTTTTACAAGACTAACAGGCATGATAAAATGACATACACACAACTTTTTTTTCTTGCTTAATTTCTCCTGACAGAGGGTTCTCATTTTTCTCCCAGATGATCAAACTTTTCCCAGATAGAATTTCATTCTTATTTTAATTTTAAATCTGAAAATAAAGCACATTTTGAATTAAAAGAATAATTAAAACACTTCATTTTATGGTATCTTCCTAGCATTACTAATTGCTTCTTCCATTTTTATATAAGTTTAAATTTTCATTTTTTTAATTGTATCTTTTTTATATTTGGCATGTTGTAAATGATCATTTTTTAAAAAAAATATGTATCTTGGACCTGAAATAAATTTGCATCCTGAACCAGCACACCTTTAATATTACAAATATTCCCCATATATACTGCTCACAAAAATAAAGGGAACGCAAACCCCTTCAGTTCCATGGTAAAATGTTCCCTTTATTTTTTTGAGCAGTATATTTATTCATATTAAACAGTCAGGCATCTTTCAACCACACATGTCTAACTTCCTGGATTGTGCAAAACCTTTTGTTAAGCATTTCATTTATTCTCACACATGCTTCACTTCACTCATATACTATTGTTATCACATTTATTAATCAACCTTTAACTTTAACTGTAATTGCAGGCCAAGCCAAAAGATGGCCCAGGGAAATCCAATTCAGTCCTTTATTTGCTTACACCTGTCAGGCACAAACAATCAGACCCACACATGCATAGTTCAAGCTAACTACTTCATTATGTTTTGCCTATAATATGGAATCTCCCCAGTCTGGCAGCCCACTCCTGGAAACAATTAGATAACACTGCAAGGATCTTGAGGCAAGGGGGCAGATTCAGCCCTAGTTTTTTTGCAGTTGTGCAGTGACTCCAAGCTAGCTTTATGTTGAACCCTTTTTCCAATCCACATCAGACTGGATATTAATTTGAATTTTGTTATATACAGCCTGACTCTTCGGTTACCCTGCCAGAGCTGGCGAATACAATAGCTAGCTGTCAGGCTTCATATTGTGCCTCTAAAATATCCACTGAATCAATCCATAAAGTTCTGGTAATTATCCATGATTGGATTGTTGCCTTCAATTATCAGTAGTGCCCATTGACTGCTGACTTTGTTAACAAACTCAGCACGCAGGATATCTTTGAGTAGTCTGTTGGAAACTCTGCCACTCAAGCTTCCATAAACAACTCACATTGGGCTATGAAGTTTCTCATCTTGACTGGTTCTCCTCCAAATCTTACTGGCAAGCCTCTAGGGTACCATTGCAAAACTGGAAATGTTTATATGCAGGGGAGATTGGAGCTGCTGGCATTGGGATATTTTGAACTTATTGAACCAACTAAAGCACCATCCCTGCCAGGTGCTTCATTTTATTCTCTATCTCATCCCAATGCTGTACCATAGCATCTACCATGCCTTGGTCCATTGCTATTCCTGCATGAGGGTCTGTGGTTATCCGGGTAACTTTTGAGATTGGGGGGATTAGTGTTAGGCACAAACAATCAGATCCACACATGCAGAGTTCAAACTAACTACTTTATTATGTTCCGCCTATAATACAAGAATCTCCTGAGACTGGCAACCTGGAAAAAAATTAAATAAGAGTCCAAGAACTGAGGGGGGGGAATTGACCTAACCCTTTTGAATTTATGCTGTGACAGGAGGCTAGCTCTGTGCTGCCAAGTTAGATGCTTCCCAACACACCTAATGGAAAAAATCTTGTTATACTAAAACTATAACCTTCTAACTTACCAGATATATCCCGAGAGATTCTAGAGCGTAGCTACCCTGTCTCTTTCCCCTCCTTCATCCTGCTCAGGACTGTACTGTCCCTTAATTTGAGCTTATCTCCAATGGAACTTTCTACCTCCTCTCAAGGAAAGCTCTGGGTTGCTAAAACTCTTCTCTACGATTTGCCAGGTGCGCATTCTATCACTCTCATCCATTGGTGGTTTGATTAACTGAAGATTCCACCAACATTTATTATGAAGAGAAAAAAGGGATAGACTAGGTTACAACACAAGGTATGTGCAGTATTTCCTGCAAATAATAAATACAATATTGATCAAATTTCAAGCATTTTGCCTTATAGCTATATACTGAATAACAGTTTTAACTAAAATATACAGACACTATTTAATACAAGATACATTCTTTTATCCAGAGAATACATTAAGGGTGAATATACTATAGATCCTAGTCAATCAAATGAGATTTAAATAGAGAAAATGAAGGAAAATATTTGTTCATGATTTCCCAGGACCATAGTTCTTTAATCCCATTTGTAAAGATGATAGATACTTGATAGATTTTATTTATTTATTTATTTATTTTATTTATTTAATTTATAGTCAGATAAACAGACAGATATATAGACAGACTGATGATATAAAATGTTAATAAAATAAATATTATATAATATTAAATAAAACAAAATTTGTGTACTGTTTATATTTAGAAGAAATATTGATACTCATAATATTTTATAAAGATCATAAAGATTACATATTTGTAATCATAAATTATCAGCATTATGATAATATATAATATGAATGCAGATATGTAAAATATGTATTTATGTATTACATCATTTGCTCTTTTTCAGACAGAAATGAATGTTCCAGATGCAAAGACAAATTCTATCCAAACAAGAAACATGATTTTTGTATTCCCAAAAGTATTAGTTTTTTGACTTATGAAGAACCCTTAGGGGTCAGTTTAGCCTGTCTCTCACTTTCTTTTTCTTTGTCTACTGTGCTTGTCCTTGGAGCATTTATGAGGTACCATAATACTCCCATCGTCATAGCCAACAACCGGGACCTGACTTATACACTCCTTATATCCCTGCTCCTCTGCTTCCTTTCAGCACTGCTGTTCATTGGCCAACCAGAAAGATTTACCTGTCTACTCCGACAAACAACTTTTGGCATGGTCTTCTCAGTGGCTGTTTCTTCAGTCTTGGCAAAAACCATCACAGTGGTTCTGGCTTTTATGGCTACCAAACCAGGATCCAGATTGAGAAAATGGGTGGGGAAAAAAATAACTAATTCCATTGTTGTTGGCTGCTCCCTGATTCAAGCAGGCATTTGTACCCTCTGGCTGTCAATGAACCCTCCATTTGCAGATGTTGATATGATCTCAATGATTGAAGAAATTATCCTGCAATGTAATGAAGGCTCTGTGACCATGTTTTATTGTGTCCTTGGCTATATGGGTTTCCTGGTTCTTATCAGCTTCACCACAGCTTTTTTTGCCAGGAAATTACCTGACAGTTTCAATGAAGCCAAATTCATCACCTTCAGCATGTTGGTCTTTTGTAGTGTTTGGTTGACCTTTGTCCCAGCATATCTGAGCTCCAAGGGGAAATACATGGTAGCTGTGGAGATTTTTTCTATCTTAGCTTCGGGTGCTGGGCTTTTGGGTTGCATCTTTTTCCCCAAATGTTATGTTGTTGTGTTTCGGCCAGACCTGAACAACAGGGAACAACTAATAAGAAGAAAATAGTGATTAATAATCACTCTCTTTCATCCTCAGTCAAAAGTTTTTAATCTAGAGTTTTGCACTTCTAAACATAGAATATTCATGGAATATCCATCTCAGATCCTGATTTATATAACTTTTCTCCATTTCCAAACATTCTAAAATTTATCTTCTTGAGACATTATCCTGTTTTTAAGCATCTTTTCTGAAGCACATTCAGCTAGATGATATAACTATAGAAGTTTCAATCTTGGTCATTGGTCACTATAGTCTATGAGTTCTGGGTTAACTTTTGGACTGTTAACTGCTTAAGACATTTGTGACAATAGCTGACAAGGCATTCATCTCTGTGTACAAACTACCATATTTTCTTTTTTTAACAATATTTTATTAATTTTTATAATCACAAATCCTTAATGTTTTATCAGTAATATGTTGTCTGGGTTCCAATATTTAGCTTACTAATACATGTTAAACTCCTTTCTCTTTACCTTGTTTTTCTAGCCATTGATAAAATGTATCCCATATTCTAAAGTATCAAAATTTTCTTAATTTTCTTTCTCCATTGGTAATTCTTAATCTTTCCAATGTTGAGCAAATACAATTCTCACTGCAGTTAATAGATGTAACATTAAATATACACATTCTTTCCCATAATTTCCTACAATTACACCTAACAAAAATAATTCTGGCTTAAAATCTACATATTTTTTTATCATTTTCTCTAACCATATATGTATTCTTCAGTGCTTTTTTTGTTAAAAAAAAAAAAAGTGCCGGAACTCACACACGTCATACAACCCGCCTTGCCTACCCTACAAGGTTCCATCCAAAAAAGGTGCCGAAACTCCATTCTGGGGGTTCTATGAGAAAAAAAAGCCCTGGTATTCTTGACCAAAATCTTTTGCTTTCAGGCATGTCCACAAAAGATGATAATATGTGCCTGGTTTTGTCTACATTTCCAACTATTACTAGTCATATTTTTGAACATTTTTGCTAACCACACAGGTGGTAAGTGCCATCTATAGAACATTTTATATAGGTTTTCTTTGTAAGCCACCGCCTTTGTTATTTTAGAGTTTCTTTCCCAAAGGCTTTGACAATGTTCTAACTCTATGTTAGGCCCAAAGTTTTTTGCCCATATTATCATTGTTTCTTTAACTTCTCCAAATTCTTCTGTCTTTTTCAGAATTTTGAGGCTTGTCTCAAGCGACTCTTCTAATATAAAAACCAAGTCATCTGCAAATGCTTGTAGTTTGTATTTTTTATCTTTTATCTTCATTCCTTTAATTCTGAATCTTACCTAATATTTCTATTTAATACCAGTATAAATAATAATGCCTTGTGTGCATCTAGAAATATTAATGCCATCTGCTTCCCTGGGTGCATTTCATAGTATTCCAAAGTATCTAAAATCATTCTTAAATTGTTTTTTATTTGTCTCTTAGATAAAAATCCATGTCTTCTGATTGGATAAATCCCATACTACTGAGTCCTCCAGGAAAGCAAATCTCTGTCCTTCCTGGGTATAAGCGTTCCTGGTTGTATAGGTTTGTGTATATACTGCTTGAGGTTACAGCAGTGGAAAAATACAGTTCTGCAATCAATCCTCATATTTAAGCCTGTCACAGCATCCTACAATCACATGAATGCCAGTTAGGCATTTTGCAACTAGCTTGCAAAAAACAGAATTAATGGAGAACCCAGCAGTATTTTTTTTCCTTTTTTTTCCTTAGCATCTGTGTCACTTTGCTTAACAATTGAACAAGAAGTAAGAATTGAACATGGAGCATATGTCTGCTCCAATCATATGATTTTTCACTTAGTGACAAAGTTTCCTGTCCCAATTGAATCACTAAATGGGGATTACATGTATATTCAAAGGATTTAGAGAGTGAGAGACTTGTGCCTTTCTGTTAGTTTGTTTCTTGAGCTTCCTTTTTTTTGTCTTATATAAAAACAAAGTTCTATTACTTTTTCCAGCTGTTTGTCCATTAGTCCCCCTTCTCTTTCTCCCCTTGATTTCACTTGGGTTACAACTGTGATCCCAGTTAGATCAAACTTATGTCCTTCTGAGTCTTCATGGACAGACATGAGGGATAGTGGTTCATGTCTTTTGATAGCCAGGAAGTGTTCACCAGACTGCATGAATGCTTCCTGGCTATCAAAAGACATGACCCACTATCCCTCATGTCTGTCCACAAAGACTCAGAAGGACACAAGTTTGATCTAACTGGGGCCCCAGTTGTAACCCAAGTGAAATTAAGGGGAGAAAGAAAATTCCTTGAAGCCTGGTTCTCCACCAATAAGTCAATAAACAGACACATTGACATTAACCCAATCTACCAACCGCTGAAAACAAAAGAACTACTGTACTTCAACCGCAATCCTGGTTGAAGTTATTTAAAATGAACAAACAAGCACCCCACCACACAGCAACAAAAATCACAACCACTCACAAGAAACCAGACCACGTCTCAACAACAACAACCAGCCAACCAAACAACCCAAAACCAGACCATGACTCAGAGGCAACCCAACAAACAAACACCATTTTCATCACACAGACGATACTTAAACACCAAATACTATTGCCCAGCAGCAACAATCAGCCAATCAAACAGCTTGAAAGCAGACCATGACTCAGAAACATCCAGATTAATAACAGCCACACCAATTTATATCACACAAAAAGGTATTTAAAGGCCAGTGCTCTGACAGATGAGCACAATTCAAAGCACACTGAAGAAGTCCCCCCAAATGGAATAAAACATTTGCAGCCAAATCGCCAAATTTGGAGATCAAACCAACAACCCAACTATCAACCTGAGCTACTAGTATTCAAACATATCTCAACTAAAAATATCTACTTTCTTTGTGTCCATCTGTATCTCCATGAATGTTTGGAGCTCACATTTGGAAAAAAATAAGCAGTCATTTGGACTGAACAGTTTATGAATCTGTGCCTTTCATTTGTTTTAAGCAGATATTATTCATATTTATACTAAATAAATAATTTGATGCCCCCCTCATTTATGTAAAGTTTAATCTAGCCATGCTAACCTCTTTGATATTCCAAGGTTTACTCCTATTATCAGCAAGCCAGCTTCAAACACCAAATCAAAAAAAATATCTTAACCACAAACTTTGGTATCATCACTTTGTCTACAATCACCATCAAACAATAATTCAACTCTGAAAACATGATTTCTTCAGGTCTTCCCTAGAGAATTGAACTCAGACTTAATAGTTACCTTCTGATTTGTGCACCTAAATTACTGTTATTAATTCTGCTGCTTCTCAAAATCCCACTGAATTTCAGTACTCATTAGAAAGAATAATAAAAAGACAAATGTAGAATGTTCCTTCTCTCTTTCTCTTAAACTACTAATACCATTTAGAGCTGCAAAGAAAATCGGCAGGCTTGTGGATGGGTAAGGAGTACCAAGTCTGAGCTAGGATACACCAGGAATAAGACTTGGAGTCAGAATGTGCTATTTGCAGAAACGCTTTATGACTTTATTCTAGGAATAAGAAGGTTCTTTGAGATTTAGAAATGTAATAAGGGGATTCTTTGACATTTGGCCTTGTAATGGGGAGGGCAATTTTATTGGTCTTAATGCTAGTGATAAGTCCCCATGTGGTGTGCATGACTCATAGGTGCAGCATCTTTCATCCATATCTTCCATATCACAAGTACCATCATCCAGGAGACATAATGGTTGGTGGCATTTCATCTGAAGTTGGTCAAGTCTTTGAAAAAGTCACCTTTGAAGTTCATCCCCCACCAGTATTGCCTGGACAGTTTGTGTAAGGAATGTAGTTATTATTTGTTTATATTTTCCTGTCTTTTCAATTGCTAAAATAATTAATGATGACATTTCCATCAAAAAATAATAGATGATTGACTAGGTGAAATTAAGGAGATACTAAGTACAGAATTCTTTTTCTTAGGCAACATATAGTGTGGAAAAGAATAAAGTATTTAAAGCAAACTTCTCAAAACTGAGTACCTATAGGTGGCTTCCACACCTATAATTCTAGCCATTGCTACACAGCCTGGGCAATACTGTGGGGCAGAAAGCTTGGGGAATGCTGGTTTAAAGCTCTTTCACATTGTTCTACATCAGGCATGTCAAACTGCCAGCCCACGGGCCAGATGCATCACACCAAAACCACGCCTACCCCATTGCCGGCAATGGGGAAAAGTCGCGATACATTGCATGACGTCACGTGACATCGTGAGTTTGACATGCCTGTTCTACATAGATACATTACCTTGCTTTGTATCTAATCAAAACACAACTCCTTCAAACACACTGCAGAATCTTCTTTTCCAATTAACAATTCAAGAATGTCTGCAAGCCTGGTTCTGTGCCAGATGATTGTCTTTCTTTTTGAAAGGCATGTTATGTATGTGGATTCCAGACATTCCCTGTGTTTTAGGTCTGAAATTATTTGCAGTTTTCCTGCAAAAATGTATGTGATCTAACAATAAATGTAGAATTCTTTATCATATACCCCTGATACTTATTTGCATATTAATTCTGCAACCTGATAGCTGTTAGTTTTCTATATTGAAAAAATGGAATTAATTGATGGGGCTGGCCTGTTATGCTATAACTATTGATTAGAATGTAAAAGCTGGTAGAATATCATTCTGATGTGTAATGCAATTCTCATTGTAGTGGAGTTCCCAAGAATTACCAACACATCCTGGCTTTGGCATTTGCAGTAAAGGAAATCAATGAAAACCCACAAATCTTACCCAATCTCACCTTGGGCTTCCATATTTATGATAGCTATGATAATGCTGCAAGGACTTATCAGGCCACAATGCTGCTTCTATCAGCAACTGAAAGACTGGTCCCCAACTACCTATGTAACATCCAGAATAAAGTCGTAGCTGTTATTGGAGGACTGGATGCTGAAATCTCCCTTCATGTGGCAACTCTCTTGGATATCTATAAGATTCCACAGGTAGGTTGCATGCAAAGATCATTCTGCTTTTAGTGTTCCTCTTTTACAATGGAGCTTTGTTTTTTAGTGTTATGTATAGTGGCTCAGTGATTAATCCTCATGGATTAGAGCAAAATGGCATGCAAATTTTTATCGTTCAGTGATTTCTTTTTAAAAAATCGTTTTCTTAGTAATTTCATGAATTATACCATCATATTACATTACTAGTTGGTTCATTTATCTGGATGCATCATTATTCAAAAAATGCATACCTGGAATTTGTTAACCTGGGTTTAGTGCTAAGCATGTTGTGCAAACTCAGCCAGTGGATTGGAATGTGATCCAATTTAAATCAAACTCAAAACTTAATCCTTGATAAATTAAGACCCACTTTTGCTAAAGGAACCAATCTACAAGTGATTAGCGTAATCTGCAATGTTTTTCAGTGTTAAATTCCAGCAGAAATTCATCCATGCATACATCTTGTTTCCTTTAACCTAGATGAATCTAGCTTTGCATACAGAAAGGTTTTTGTCATTTTTTTGTGGGGCATATTGACATTGTAAGAGAATAACTACTTTGAAAAAAATCATTTTCAATTTCTGTAAAATTTAATTGCACAATAATAAATAATTATCTCCAACTAGGTACAAAATATCCAGAATACTGTCAAAGTAGTGGTGGACTTGACTCCCAAATTTTCTTTCATGTAACAACTAGGGGAGAATGACAGAGCTGCCAAGATTACTTTCTCTTTTCCTAATTCATAATTGCACGTGTTTAATCTTCAAACAATTATATTTAACTAAGCTTTACACTGCTGCTCTTACAGCAGAAAACCATTTTCTAAATTCTTATTGCCATCCCTAAATTGGGAAGTGCCCCTCCCGTGACAAATTTTCATCCTTTCAAATGCATTGTGATTGGTTATGTGGCTAGACATTTCTTCATAAAGTAACATTTTGCATTTTTATATAGCAAAAGATGTTTCAAAAAAAACAAAATGTATTGAAGTCTGCTGATATAAATACTCTGTGACTCTCCCTGAAGTAATTCTTTTGTTTAACCTACAACCATAAAAATTTAAATTTTAAATTAATGTGCAAATTGTATTGTCCATTTGTGTATATAGGCAAAACTACTAGGTATAACCATGCATGTAGACAAACAAGGATTATATCTACTCATTCAATATTTTGAAAATATGAAATAGCAATTACCCATCACCTATGAATCTGCTGCTTGATTTTAGATTAATTCATGCAAGTAATTCCCCAGAGATGGAGCATCATTGAAATGTAATTCAACAAATTTCCAACACCTTCCAGACTGTTATGCCTTCCAGAACTAGAAATTCCAGGAATAAAAATTAAGGGAATTCTCATCTCAGTGAGGCAGGCAAGGATGTTTTAAAAGGCTGTTCATTTAATACCCATTCATTTAATACCCGTTCATTTAATACCCGTTCATTTAATACCTGTTCATTTAATGACTGTTCAAGTTACAATGGCTTTTAAAAAATGATTTGCAACCGGTACTCTAACATATGATCATCACACCACCCTTACGGCCAAGTGATTTCAATTTGGGCACTTGGCAACTGGCTCACATTTACAATCATTTACAGCATCCTGTGGTTACATGCTCACAATTTGCAACCTTTTTTTTTGCCAATTTCTATTTTTATAAAACAGTTTAAAAAACCTATTGGGAAGCTGAATTCACCTAATAACTTTGAAGATTTGCTTAACAACTCAAGCAAAAAATATTGTAAAATCAAGGTCAACAAAACCTATGATTAAAATGATTTACAATGGAAATTCCAGTCTTAATTGAGGCTACCTATAGGATTATTTTTTAAAAAATACATTTACTGCTGTGAAAATGTTATCTAGATGTTTCTCTTTATGTTCTTTTTCTATTTTTCTCTAGCTCACTTATGGCTCTACTCCAGTAATGAATGACAAAACCCCAGGTCTTTCCTTTTATCAGATGGTTCCCACAGAAGAACTTCAGCATAACGGGATTGTCTCTCTGCTCCTGCATTTTAACTGGACATGGATTGGAATCCTTATTATGGATAATGATCAGGGAGAAAAATTTGTAGAAACAGTGATTCCTCTTTTTTCCAAAAATGGGGTTTGTGTTTCTTTCGTTCAACGATTTCGCAAACTAACTGATTTCACTAAACTTGATGGCATGCTTCAACAGGGGGCAAAAATCTATGATCATGTCATGGGTAGTAAAGTTAATACACTGGTGTTCAATGGAGAATCCTTTGCTATGGGTTATTTGTTATGGCTGCAGTATATTCCAAACATAGAAGAGGTGAGAAGTAAACCAAAAGGCATTGTTTGGATAATGACAGCACAGATGGAGTTCAGTTTAATCCCTTTTCAACGAACTTGGGCTATCAAAATAATCGATGGTGCCCTTTCCTTCACAGTGCATACTACTGCTCTACCAAAGTTCAGATTATTTGCTGAGAAACAAAATCCCTTCAGTGCAAAGAAAGATGGATTTATCAAACAGTTCTGGCAAGAAGCCTTTGACTGTGTATTCCCAAATGTTGTTATGAGCGATGTGGATGAGAACATTTGCAATAGTAAAGAGAAATTGGGGGATCTTCCTGGACCCTTTTTTGAAATAGACATGACTGGCCACAGCTACAGCATCCACAATGCTATTCATGCCGTAGCTCATGCTTTACATGCTCTATCCTCCTCAAGAAATACTGCAAGATCAATTTTGGATAGAATAGGAAGGAAGCTTCATAGAGAGGATTTCTGCAAGGTAACAGCCTTGTTAGTAAAAACACTATGAAAGTTTGATAGGAACCATGAATTTGTATTTTGACTATCTTCCCATGTCCTAGAATGGAAAAAAAATCATGCTTCAGTCAGAAAGTTGTGCTTCTTTAATTATTGATAATCTATATCTTATTATTATGTTACTATTATCCATTGATTTTTGCTGGGCCTCTTCCTATGTTAGTTAACTCATAGCTTTCAAAAGCTTATTTTCCTCACATGGGAATTTATCTGTTTCTCTATGTCTTTATGATTGCCTGGCTCTAGAAGTTAGAATATCTCTAAGTTGGTAAACAAGTTTTTATATAAAGCAAGCTATTGGAGGTAAAATAGGGGAACATTAGTTCTATACCATTTGTCCCCCAAAATAACCAGGATTCTCCTATTGGTCCTTTTAATTTCTACCTTTGACTCCATCTTCCCTTTAATTACAACACTGTGAGAAAAATATGCCTAGAATGCAACAAAATATCTACTTTTCTATTCTGAAAATTATCAGCAAGGAGATTGGAAGTTTAGTCTTTCAACCAGTTGCATTTTTCTTTTCAATTTAGCTCCACTACTTTCTGAGAAATGTTGCTTTTAACAATGGTGCTGGGGAACAGGTATCCTTTGATCAGAATAGGATTCTAGCAGCTGGATTTGATATTCTCAACTTGATTGCTTTCCCAAACAATTCATTTTTTCGTGTGAAAGTTGGAAATGTGGACCATTCAGCTCCCCCAGATAAAATATTAACCATCAATGATGAGATGATTACATGGCACAGCTGGTTTAACCAGGTAGGATTTAATTATTGATTTTGGATCAACATGGGGCATCAATATAATAATAATAATAATAATAATAATAATAATAATAATAATAATAATAATAATAATAATAATAATAATAATAATAACAACAACCATTGGCATTGACAAATTCGCCATTAGTCAATTGCAAAAGGCGGCCTTACTAGGAACTGCTTCCATCCTGCGACGATATCTGTAATAACATCAAACATCCACATCTGCCTATCTCAGATCCTTGGTAAGGACTCAATAGGTAGACAAAATGCCAAATCCAGTCTGAACAGCTGGCTGACTGTGTGATGATCCATAATAATAATAATAATAATAATAATAATAATAATAATAATAATAATAATAATAATACCCCAGAGAGGCACTACTTTGATGTGGTTGTGAGGTTTGTGTACTCTGAGGAAGATGAGAGTTATGCCAGAGGTTCAAGCATACTGGACAGGTCTCATCAGAGGACTTAGACAAAAAGTGTCTCTCCCATAAAAAAAATATGGTGAGACATAAATTTCAGAAAGCCATACCAGCTCAGATATTGGTCAGGTTAACAAGGTCCACGCTAGATATGGTAGTTCCTGGATATCTGGTGAAAAATGGGCTACAGGACTCAGGTCTGTTGGCTGAGCAACCAGGGCCAGCAGCTGCAGAACTACTGGAAGAAAAGGTGTTTACCCATCACAAATACACAGTGATTGAAAACAAAGAAATAATGATCTGTTATTACAGATCAAGTCCAACAACAAGAGGATATCTGAAATGAATGCACCAGTTCTGGAAAGAACAACATCTAGAATCAGAAATAACAGAACAGAGACTAGCGGATCAATGTCAATTTATAATATGAAATAAAGTATTCACGGAAGCAGAATTGGACAAAGTGCAAAGGTTTACCCAGGGCAAAGAAATTAATGCCTTGCCAGAAGTAACTCAGAATGTAGAGGCAAACCAGGGGGAGTTGGCAGTGAAGGAATCCAGCAGAGATATACAACTATTTTCATTTGGAAACCAGGCATCTCTTCCTCAGGAAGAACAAAACCCTCTAACTAAAGAAATAAAAGAATTGAAACAAAGAATAACTGAGCATCTAGAACAGCACAAAATCAACAGAATAAGGCTGCCTGCATTGAAGCTTGTTCCAAAGAAACAGCTAGCAGAAGCATTAAAAGATGCAAATACTGCAATATCAAGTATAAGTATCAATTCATTGCAAGAAACAAACCAACTAATGTACAGCACAGCTGCAGTTATAACTAAATACCTGGGATGCAAAACTGAAAGAATCAAGATGCCCCATGAAAATAATATTAAGAAACATAATGATGAAAAAGGATTAGTAAACTATACAATGAAGAAGGTGACATTGTATATCAGAATGAAGGGAAGAAAATTGTGGCCTATGAGTTCTATAAGAAATTATACGAAGATGAAGAATGGAAAAATAAAGATAATATGCTAAAATATTTGCAAATAGCTGAATTACCGAAAGTTCCAGAAGAGAGCAAAAACATGTTGAATAAAGAGATAACAACTCTAGAATTATCAGATGCAATTAAGAAACAAAAAAACAACAAAGCCCCAGGTCCTGATGGTTTACCAGCAGAAATATATAAAATTTTTCAAGAATCTTTAAGTCCAATACTAATAGAACTATTCAATGAGGTCCTAAAAAATACCAGCCTCATGGGAAGAAGCAAATCATTACATTGATTCCAAAGGAAAACTCAGACTCGGCGTTTATTAAAAATTATAGACCTATCTCATTATTAAATTTTTATGGCCATAATGGCTGAGAGACTCGAAAGATTCTTAGTAGAATTTATACATACAGACCAAAATGGCTTCTTGCCAAAAAGATATATAAGAAATAATGTTAGGATTGTATTAGATGTATTGGAATACTATGAGGTTCATAATGAAAAACAAATGGGACTAATTTTTCTTGATGTGCAAAAAGCATTTGATAATGTTAAATGAGACTTTATGCTTAACCAACTGGTGTATACGGACTTTGGGGAGAATTTTATAAATATGTTTAAAGCAATCTATTCCAAACAGGCAGCCAAAGTAATAATCAATGGAGAAACAACTGAAGTTTCCAAATTCAAAAGGCACAAGGCAAGGTTGTCCACTATCTCCGTTACTGTTTGTACTGTCCCTGGAGGTATTAACTAGAACAATTCGGAAAGACGAGCAAATCAAAGGATTGGAGATTAAGAGAGAAATATTTAAAATGCAAGCCTTTGCAGATGACCTGATCTTTATAATTGAAGAGCCCCTACAATCAGGGACAAGGCTAATGGAAGTACTGGGTGAATATGGTGAAATAGCAGGCCTAAAGATAAACAAAGAAAAAACTAAAATGCTTGTTAAGAATATGACTAGAGCACAGAAAAATGAATTAGTTGATAGATTAGGCATCCAGACTACAAAGAAAATAAGATATTTAGGGATACAATTAATAGCTAGATGTACCACACTTAAAGGAGACAATTATGACAAATTAATGGAGCAGATTAAAATTGATCTGGATAGGTGGACAAACTTACAGCTTTCTTTTATGGGAAAAATTGCTGTAATTAAAATGAACATGCTACCCAAAATACTATTTTTGTTTCAATGCATACGATCAAATTAGATAAGGAATTTTTCCGAAACTTTAACCAAATCATACTCAAATTTATTTGGCAAGGGAAAAAAGCAAGGATTAAGTTAAAATTATTGCAAGATTCTAAGGAGAGGGGCAGATTCGGTCTCCCGGATTTTGAAAAATATTATCAAGCTACAATATTAATATGGGTGCGGGACTGGATATAATTAAAAAATAGGAGATTATTAAGATTGGAAGGCCATTATATGCAGATTGGGTGGCACGCCATATTATGGGATGAGAAATACAAGGTCCACCAGTACTTCTGGAGGCATTATATTAGACGAGATGTGTGGGTTAAAATCAGGCAACAAAATTATATGCAAATTCCTAATTGGATTTCAACATTGGAAATGCACATACATCCAATGTTCATACAACTAGGGAAAGTAATAACGTAGAAAAATATATTAGATGAGAGAGGAGAATTGAAATCAAAAAAATCTTCAGGATGAAGGGATAGAACTGGAATGGTGGGCATATCACCAATTGCAATCAAGATATAGGAAAGAAAAAAGATTGGGGTATAAAAACAGAGTCGACAGAATTAGATAAAATATTATTAGGAACTGAAGACAAAATGATTAAAAGAATATATCACTATCTTCTAGACCAGGCAATGTTTGAAGAGCAGGTCAAGGAAACTATGTTAATGTGGAGTAGGGATTTCGGCTTTAATATTGATTTACATATCTGGCAAGAATTGTTGGAAAGAAACAGGAAACTCACTTTAGCTACTTCTTATAAGGAAAATCTTTATAAGATGTTTTACAAATGGCATTTCCCACCCACGAGGTTAGCCAAAATGGGCCCAAATTTTTCACCTATATGTTGGAAATGTAAAATAGCAAT
>NW_015387085.1:160210-166484 GCF_001527695.2 Protobothrops mucrosquamatus
AAACTATTCAACGTCTGTAGGAAGAGAGAAAGAATAAGCACTTTTAAACAGGTGCTAGCCAAGGAAAGAAAACAAAAGTTATTTTATCTCATAGTTAAGTTGTATGTAACATGAACTGATTTTTTTTTAAAGTATCATTTTAAAATGTATTAAGGCCAATGAAGTATACAGTACTATAAATACATATATACTATACCAGTGATGGTGAACCTTTTAGAGACCGAGTGCCCAAACCGCAACCTAAAACCCATTTATTTATCGCAAAGTGCCAGGGCTGCATCAGCATTGGGGTGCCCTTATGGGGGGGCAGGGAGGTGCCTCTGAGTGCCCCCTCTGGCATGCAAAAACCGGGGACGCAAAAATGGGCCACTGTGCTGGAAGGCGCAAAAACGGCCATGCCATGAGGTGCAGATACAAGGCGCTGCACCATGCAAGAATGGGGCAGGGCTAGTGAGTATCACGCAGGCACTAGTCCCTCCCCATTTGCAGCACATGTGTGCTCGCGGCCCTGTGCATGCATGCATGCATGTAAAATGCTTCCCCCTCTCTTTTCTTCCAGTCCACCAATCAACAATGGTTGGTGACCTCTGCTCTACCACCTCTATTCGAGCTTGCTAGTCGGCTGCTTCACCTCCTTTGTGCTGGGCAGGGCTCCTGCTCTGGGCAGCAGTGGTGGCCTGATGCACCTGCTGCTGGCGGCGGTGGCGCATGTGCCAGCAGAGAGGGCTCTGAGTGCTGCCTCTGGCACACGTGCCATAGGTTCGCCACCACTGTACTATACCCATCATGCTATTTCCTTTCAGGCTCAGCATCCTAATGCAGTGAACAAAACAAAAGAATAAGAAATGGTACAAAAAATTAAAGGCATGACATAAGAAAAAGAAATGTAACTAAAACTAGTTTACACTAACACCCTTCACTTACCATTTCTGTTTTTGCAAAGAATCCTTCATTCTATTACATAAATAAATTGTTTCATTCATTCCCTTTTGTTCTTTAAAATTCTCAAGTCTCTATATCCATACACTTTTACTTCATAAGTTTTGGACCTCATTTTTTCTCTTTATCTAACACAACCATCTCAATGAATCTTCTTTCTTATTGATCACTCAAACAGCATTGATCATGCTGACTGATTACCTCTAGTAACACTTCTGCTGTGCAAGCTGCACTAGTTACTAGTAGTTTTCCAGATCCAAATCAAACTGATGGTTGTTACTTAAAAAAATATTAATGGCATAAATGTTGGCAGTCTATGGGACCACCTGCCTCCAATTGTTTCTGTTTCACATGAAAATCTGTTTCTGTTTGGTATACTAGTTAAGTTACTGGCCTAGAAACCAGGAGATAGTGAATTCTGCCTTAGATATGAAAACCAGCAAAGTGACTTTGAGCTAGACACACTCTCTCAGCCCAATGCATCTCACAGGGTTGTCGTTGTTGTTGAGACAATAGGAGGAGGAAGGAATATTAGGTATGTTTGCCTTCTTGAGATCCTTGTGAAGTAATAGAGACAGGATAAAAATCTGTTAAATAAATGTACTACTAGAATGCTGTCTAGAAAACAAATGGAAAACAGACTTCAAAACACCAATTTTTAGATTTCCTAATTGCTCCTCTGAGTAGGAGGTTCTCATTTTTCTTCTAAATAATCAAGCTTCAGCAGATAGACTTTAATTCTTATATTAATTTTAAACATAAAATTAAAATGTTTATAGTTAAAATAAGAATTAAAGTACTTCATCTTTCCAATAATCTTTGTAAATTTTAGCAATAACCATAGCTTGTAGAAATCTTGATGTTTTCTTTGCACTACTAATTGCTTCAGCCTTTTTTGTGTAAGCTTTAATTTTTATTTCCTATGTGATTTGTTATAATATGACCACTTTTTAAAATATTTATAGTTGACCTTAAGTAAATAAAGTTATGGTCCTAAACTAATATTCCTCTAACATTGCTACAAACAGTTCATACATTTGTTCATATTAAACATCCAAATTATATCAGCCACATATGTCTTACTCCCTCAATCATTTGCTGAGCATTCTGTTTATTCTCACACAAACATCACTTCAATCATACAGTGCTATTATCACATTTAGCAATCAACCTTCAACTCCAAATTTGTGTAATTCTTCAACCTTTTATCATATACTTCCTATAAATCAACAAACTTAAGATAATCTCTCTTGTTCACATTCTGTCAAGTTCTTAGAGGCCAATTGAAAACCACTTGAAGTTCTGGAATGATATTTACCACAACTACTTAAAGGAATAGAATCTTGAAAGCCTGCCAACATAATTCTCCATATCAGCATATACCTACAAAAATTAAGGCAAAGTTACTCTAAGCTCTTTTTCTTATTTGGACCATAGAATCTCTTCTATAATGGACTTTTTCCTTCCCTCCTTGTTTCAAGGTCTATTAGATATTCCACCATGCTACCTGTAATGGTATGTAAAAAATGATCTTGCCATACTGGGCAAAGGGATACTGCAAAGGAAATGGTAAAGTAAGAGACAGCATAGCCTGGAGACAAATAGTAGGCAGGGCAAGAAGCTCAAAAGAGACCCTCCGTAGTTTCTCAGGGTGTAAGGGAGTTGGGGGAACAGGAAAGAATTTTACTTTCATACTTGCATGATTCCGTGAATGTAGATTTACAATAAAGAGGAAATAGCTCAACTGGTTGTGGCCCCTACCTAGTTTACCCTGTGAGGCCAAGACTTCCTCCCTCATTAGACTCACTTTCCCTCTCCACTATGAAATACACTGAGGAAAAACAATTCCCTATTTCTCCCCAGTAAATGAAAACAGTCATGTGTCAATTAAATTTAGCAGGAATCTTGGTAAACAAAATATTTTATAAAACTATAAAAATAATGATTATACATTTACAATAATAAATTACCTTTATGATTGTTATATGATAATTGATGTCATGCTGAACAAATATACAAGCTGTATGAGAATAACATCTCATCATTTCTTCTTTTTTTTCAGACAGAAACAAATGTTCTAGATGCAACAACACATTCTATCCAAATAAGAAACATGATTTTTGTATTCCCAAAACTGTTAGTTTCTTGACTTATAAAGAACCATTAGGGATCACTTTAGCCTGTCTTGCACATTCTTTTTCTTTGTCTACTGTACTTGTGTTTGGAGCATTTATGAGGCACCATAACACTCCCATTGTGGTAGCCAACAACCGGGACCTGACCTATACTCTCCTCATATCCCTCTTCCTCTGCTTCCTTTCGGCACTGCTCTTCATTGGCCAACCAGGAAGATTTACCTGTCTTCTCCGACAAATAACTTTTGGCATGGTCTTCTCAGTGGCTGTTTCTTCTATCTTGGCAAAAACCATCACAGTGGTTCTGGCTTTTATGGCTACCAAACCAGGATCCCAGATGAGAAAATGGGTGGGGAAGAAATTGACTAATTCCATTGTTATTTCCTGTTCCCTGATCCAAGCAGGCATTTGTACTCTTTGGCTATCAATGAACCCTCCATTCCCAGATGTTGATATGATCTCAGTGACTGAAGAAATTATCCTGCAATGTAATGAAGGCTCTGTGACCATGTTTTATTGTGTCCTTGGCTATATGGGTTTCCTGGCTCTTATCAGCTTCATCACAGCTTTTCTTGCCAGGAAATTACCTGACACTTTCAATGAAGCCAAGTTCATCACCTTCAGCATGTTGGTCTTTTGCAGTGTTTGGTTGTCCTTTGTCCCAGCATACCTAAGTTCCAAAGGGAGATACATAGTGGCTGTGGAGATCTTTTCTATCTTTGCTTCGGGTGCTGGACTTCTGGGATGCATCTTTTTCCCCAAATGTTATATCATTGTGTTTCGGCCAGACCTGAACAACAAGGAACAACTAATGAGAAGAAAAGAGTGATTAATAATCACTTTGTTTCATCCTCAGTCAAAAGTTTTAGTCTAGATTTTTGCATTTCTAAACAATATCAAATATTCATAGAAATATCCATCTCAGATCTTGATTTATATAATTTTTCTTCATTTTCTTAACGCCTAAGATTTAATTAAGGGGAAAGTATACATCCTACTTCTTTATATCAGTTCTTGAGATATTGTCCTGTTTTTTCAGCATGTTTTCTAAAAAAAACATTCTCACTTTGTTCCATTATTACTTGCTGATTAGAAGGAATCTCAATAACTACATTACTAGTGTACAATCATCTACCACCTTTCTGGAATTGGCCAGAAATCAATTAGTGAGATTAAAAACAGAGTAAGTAAATGCCGAAGAAGGCTAATGAATAAATGTTCTAATATTTTCAGGAGTTAGAATTTGATGAGGAGTATTGTGAGGAAATAACTGCCTTCAATAGACTCCAGGATTTTTAGTAAGAAGTGGTTTTCAAGAGAGCTCAAAAGGTTTAAGATTTAGATTTAAAGTTTATTCTATCATTTCTACTAATTCTGTAACTATCAACTATAAAGTATGGCTAGCACTCCTAAAATATAATCAAGATAGGCAATCTCATATTGTAGTGTTTCTCCTTGTCTCAGTGACAGCTAGATAGCTGTACAATTTTTCAGCAGCAACACTATATCTCTGTTCCATATGCAGTAGTTAAGAGGACCAGGCATATTGCTTTCAATTCAAAAAGGCTGCCAATCATTATCTGTCAGTTAGTTATAGCTCCACCATTGCTACAATTTCAAACAGATATCTTCTTTACAATTCAGCATTGTCTAGCTCTACAGATGGATCAGAATCATCAATCTCTACAGTTTATGCTCCACTCCACCTCTCAG
The DNA here is from genome assembly GCF_001527695.2 of Protobothrops mucrosquamatus. Classification (NCBI taxonomy): domain Eukaryota; kingdom Metazoa; phylum Chordata; class Lepidosauria; order Squamata; family Viperidae; genus Protobothrops; species Protobothrops mucrosquamatus. The sequence goes on from NW_015387085.1 coordinate 164,998, forward strand.
AAGGAAATCAAGCTAGACTTGCATCTATAGGAGCACAATGTGAGACATTGGCTATTATACCCTAGGAGGTCAGTATTAGCCTTTAGACTAGCCTGTAGACTGGCAACAACTTAAGATATTCATGTTAGTTGATAAAATAATAGTTGAACTCTTAAATAGCAAGTTGTTATTCTTTATTCTTTATTAGCCAAATGTGATTATTATTATTATTATTTATTTATTGAATTTATATACCGCCCTATCTCCCTTACGGGACTCAGGGCGGTGAACAGGTGATAATAAAAACCACAATAAATATACACAAATTTCTGTCTAAAATCAAATTAAATAACAGGCCTGCTCTAAAAATACCCCATACAAAACCCCCACTAAAACATAATCAAACTACGCCAGGCCGGCCGCATAGAATAGATGAGACTTCAGGGCTCGGCGAAAAAGGCGCAGGTCCGCAACTGTACGTAGGTCGGGGGGTAGGTCATTCCAGAGGGCAGGAGCTGCCACAGAGAAGGCTCTCCCCCTGGGGGTTGCCAGCCGGCATTGTCTGGCCGATGGCACCCTAAGGAGGCCCTCTCTATGGGAGCGGACTGGTCGAAGGGAGGTGTTTGGTAGGAGGCGGTCTTGCAAATACCTAGGTCCATTGCCACGGAGCACTTTAAAGGTTGTTACTAACACCTTGAAGCGCACCCGGAAGGCCACAGGCAGCCAGTGCAGCTCGCGCAGGAGAGGTGTTACATGGGAGCATCTAGAGGCCCCCAGGATCCCCCGCGCAGCCGCATTCTGAACTAGCTGGAGCCTCCGGGTGCACCTCAAGGGGAGCCCCATGTAGAGAGCATTGCAATAGTCCAGGCGGGAAACGAGGGCTTGAGTGACCGTGCGTAGAGCGTAACGATCCAGAAAGGGGCGCAACTGGCGTAACAGGCGAACCTGATGAAAAGCCCCCCTGGCCACGGCTGTCACATGATTGTCTAAAGACAGCCAAGCATCCAGGAGGACGCCAAGGTTGCGGGCCCTCTCCGCGGGAGCTAATGACTCGCCCCCAATAGCCAGAGATGGAACCAACTGGCTCTGATGTGACGCCGGAAACCACAGCCACTCGGTCTTGGATGGGTTGAGTCGAAGCCTGTTCCTCCCCATCCAGACTCGCACGGCCTCCAGGCACCGGGACATCACTTCCGCGGCATCGTTGAGGTGGTCCGGGGTGGAGATGTACAGCTGGGTGTCATCTGCGTACTGATGAAACTCCACCCTGAAACCACGGATGATCTCACCCAGTGGCTTCATATAAATGTTGAACAGGAGAGGCGAGAGGACCGACCCCTGTGGTACCCCACAAGTGAGGCGCCTCGAGGTCGACCTCTGCCCCCCTGCCAACACAAATTGCGACTGGTACGAGAGGTAGGAGGAGAACCACCGTAAGACGATGCCCCCCAAACCCAACCCCTCTAACCGGTGCAACAAGATACCATGGTCTATGGTATCGAAAGCCA
>NW_015387085.1:166584-296769 GCF_001527695.2 Protobothrops mucrosquamatus
TGTGCCCAGGCCGGAAGCCGGACTGGCGCGAGTCTAGATAGACAGTTTCTTCCAGGTGCTGAGGGAGCTGTCGTGCCACCACACTCTCAACAACCTTCGCAAGAAAGCGAAGGTTGGAGACAGGACGGTAGTTGGCCAAAACAGCCGGGTCCAGGGAGGGCTTCTTGAGGAGGGGCCTCACCACTGCCTCTTTCAAGGCAGCCGGCAAGAACCCCTCACTCAAAGAAGCGTTGACGATTCCCTGGAGCCAGCCTCGTGTAACCTCCCGGGAGGCCAGTACCAGCCAGGAGGGACACGGGTCCAGTAAACATGTGGTGGTGTTCAGCCATCCCAACATCCTGTCCATGTCCTCGGGGGTCACAGGATCAAACTCTTCCCACAAAATAGACTCAAGACCTGCCTCCATTGGCCTGCCTGAACTAGTCCAATCGGAGGCTAACCCGGCCCGGATCCGATCAATTTTGTCATGCAGGTAACACCCAAATTCCTCTGCCCGACCCTGCAAAGGGACATCCCGGACCCTCTGATGAAGGAGGGAACGGGACACCCTAAACAGGGCGGCAGATCGGTTACCTGCAGACGCGATAAGAGCGGAGAAATAGTTTCGTTTTGCCGCTCTTATAGCTACTAGGTAAGTCCTTAAATGGGACTTTACCAATTTTCGATCAGATTCGGAGCGGGTGGCCCTCCAATTACTCTCTAGGCATCTCTTCCGACGCTTCATCACCCTCAGCTCCTCAGAGAACCAAGGAGCCAAGGTAGACCGGCATCGGGTGAGGGGCCGCAAAGGCACGACCCGGTCCAGGGCCCCCATGGCCGCACCATCCCAGGCGGCCACCAGGTCCTCAGGTATTGGCCCAAGGGTCAAGGTCTCAGGTATTGGCCCAAGCTCCGTCTGGAACCTCTCAGGGTCCATCAGGCGCCTGGGGCGGAACCATTTCGTCACTTCTGGTTCCGCCTCCCCGCAGTGGGGCATAGCGGTAGGAAAGGCCAGCCAAAGGAGAGAGTGATCTGACCATGACAGGGGCTCAACAACTATTTCCCCTAAACCACGAACACTTAGCCACTGGCCGGAGGCAAAAACTAAGTCCAGTGTGTGTCCTCCGGTGTGGGTAGGGACATCTACTAATTGGGTCAGGTCCATGGCTGTCATGGAGGCCATGAACTCCCGAGCCACCTCAGATGCTTCACCTAACGATGGCAGATTGAAATCCCCCATGACTAACAGTCTGGGGGTCTCAATTGCCATCTCGGCTATCACACTGAGAAGCTCGGGTAGGGCTGCTGATACATAGCGGGGAGCCAGGTATACAATCAGCACACCCTGCTGCCTCCCATGACCCCACTTCACACCTAGGGATTCACAACCGGCAGTCTGCGGCACAGTGGTCTCCCTTGGATCCAGGCCTTCCTTAATAATAACCACCACCACCCCACCCCGACCCTGGGCTCTCGGCTGGTGAAATGCACAGTAGCCTGGTGATTGGACACACAAGAAATTTGTATCCAGTGCATAATCTTTCAGTGTACATACAAGCAAAAATCATGATAATAATTATCATAAAAATACATTCATCGTAAATCATAAGATACAACACTTTGTGATAGTCATAGGATACTAAATAAGCAATCAACGTAAATCATAATAGGATACTAAATAAAACAATTAATGCAAATCATAAGATACAAGCAACAAAGTTATAGTCATAAGAAGATAAGGAGATAGGTAATAGGGAAGATGAGAAGAATAATAGCAATACAGCCCTACTAGGTAGTTTGACGGTATTGTGGGAATTAGTTGTTTAGCAGAGTGATGGTATGGGAAGGGAACTGTCCTTGTGCTGCTCTGACGTGCAATGCCCTGTAATGTCATTTTGAGGGAAGAAGTTGAAATAGTTCATGTCCAAGATGTGAGAGGTCTGTAGATATTTTCACAGCCCTCTTTCTGGCTCGTGCAATATACAGATCCTCAATGGAAAGCAGACTGGTAGCAATTGTTTTTCTGTAGGTCTAACTATCCATTGAAGTCTGTGTCTATCTTGTTTGGTTGCAGTGCCAAACCAGACAGTTAAAGAGATGCAAATGACAGATTCAGTAATTCTTTTGTAGAACTGTATCAGCAGCTCTTTGGGCAGTCTGAGCTTTCTGAGTTGGCACAGGAAGAACATTCTTTGTTGTGCTTTTTTGATGCCATTTTTGATGTTAGGTGTTCATTTTAAGTCTTGAGCTATTATAGAACCTAGAAACCTGAAGGTCTCTACTGTTGATACTGTGTTGTCTAGTGTCAAAAGAGGTGGTAGAATAGGAGAGTTTCACCTAAAATCTACTATCATTTCTACAGTTTTGAGTGTGTTCAGTTCAAGATTGTTCTGACTGCACCACAACTTCCCATCTGTATGCAGATTTGTCTTTGTCTCGAATGAGACCAATCACTTTTGTATCATCTGCAAACATTAGTACTTTAACAGAGGGATCCTTTGAGATGCAGTCATTGGTATAGAGAAGTGGAAAGAGCACACAGTCCTGCGGGGGGGTGCTAATTGTGCAAGTATCTGATGAGATTTTATCTAGCTTCATCTGCTGCTTCCTGTCTATTAGAAAGCTTATGATCCATTTACAAGTATGGTCAGGCACGGCTAGCTGAATCAGTTCAGTTAGAAGAATATCTGGAATGGTGGTATTGAATGCTGAGCTGAAGTCTACAAAAAGGACCCTTGTATATGTCCTTGGAAATTCAAGATGTTGTAGGAAGTAGTGCAAAGCCATATTAACAGCACCATCTGCCAATCTATTTCCTCTGTAGGCAAATTGCAAGGGGTCTAACAGCAGATCTGTGATGATTTCCAGGTGGGCCAGCACTAACCTTTAAAAGGTTTTCATAATTACAGATGTCAGAGCAACCAGTCTGTAGTCGTTCAGCTCCTTGATGGAGGGTTTCTTTGGCACTGGGATGATAGTAGAGCATATGAAGCAAGAAGGAACATAATATATCTCTAGTGAATTATTAAAGATGTGGGTGAAGATGGGTTTGGCAGCACAAGCTTTGAAGCAAGAAGGAATTACCTTGTCTGGGTCTGGTGCTTTTCCAGGCTTTTGCCTGTGAAATAGACTTGAACATCATTTTCTGTGATCACCAGAGGTGGGGTGGAAGGGATGGGGGTTATAGGAGGCTTGGCTGTTTTTGGTGTGTCTGAGGTGGAGATGGTGGTGATTGGTTTCCTCTCAAACCTACAGTAAAACACATTCAGGTCATCTGCCAGTTGTTGATTCCCTTCAGCATGGAAAGGAGGTTTGCTGTAACCAGTGATATTTTTAAGAGTTTTCCACACATTTGCTGGTTTGTATAGTATTACACTATAATAGGTGGCAAACTATTTGTTTTTAGGCACCCTTAATAAATTTATTCTATACAAAATTAATGAATAAAATTCCTTTTGTCAGCTTTACCCTATCTTCAAATATCCTCCTTAATTTGAAGTGTAACCCAACATACCCCAAGGACATTATTCAATAAAGACTAGGACAGCAAGGAGTGGAGTGGGATGAAAAGTTTTTATCATGTTCTTGGCTCTTCCCAAGCCCATCATGGCTATTCTTCTTTTGAAGTCCAGACTGAAAAGAAAATGAAAATGTCTGAACCTGGAGCTTAGGAAGGGTATTCTCTTCAAGACAGAATGCCAACTTTGGTCATAATCATGGAAATCACCCAAAAAATAAGTAAGGCCAGGAAACAAAAATTAACACAAGACACCAGTCTATAATTGATTGCCAAGCAGTGTGACCCCTTCCACCCATGAGAAATTTCACCATAGCTTGTGGAATCAACAATATACTAGATAGAAGTCAAAATCAGCATGAACCATGACCACCAAAGGGTTAACAGGTAAAGAAATTGAAACATTTTGTATTAGCTATGCCAATGTCCTAAGAGGAGATAGGATAGCTAAGCTGCTTATCTAAAATACAAAGAACAAAAAAATATGTCCCTATGGAACTCATAAAATTGAGGACATTGTCTAAGGGCCCCAAAAGAAGCCACAAGTTTCCCTGCTCCAGCTCTAAATGATATATTACCACACTGCCCAATCCAATCACTGTTATGTTGAAGGAGTTCATCACACTTTTCCCTTGTTAATGATTCTGATTGGTCCAGGATTCTATTATCACAGCCAACCACAGACTTACACAACTAATCAAGGGCTCTATTGTGATGGCTTTCCTGGATGCTTGGAGGACAAGTAAGGGCTGACATCAGAGGGAGGCAAGGAGGAGCATCAGGAAGATACCAAGGCCTCCAAGACAGAAGTGAAAGGGATAGAGGAAGAAGTGAGGCTCGAAGTTTCGAAGGAGCCCTCAGGGGAACAATTGGATGAGAGTCTGGCTGGAGAGGAAAGGGGAAATATGTAGCTGCAGTTGGAGGATTTGGCTAGAAGCTCATGGTGAAGAATCACAGCTGCAAGCCATCAATAGGGCTGAGAAAGAACTGGCTCCTTCACTGGATCTCAGGATGTAGAGTTGAATGGAGGGTGGCTCAATGGAGGTCAGCAAGGGTAGTCTTGGCCCTCCTAATGAGTTTCACCAGTGCATGCCTACTTTATCCAACACATGGAACAACACAATGTTAGAAACAACTGCCCATTTTCTCTGCCACGGGTGTGCTCCAACTCCATGACTCTGGTTCTCCTGGCTTTGAACCATGCTTTGTGTGACCTCATGTTTGGACTTTGGACCTGCTTCTTGGACTTTGGACCTGTACTTGGCTTGGATTTACCATGTATGGACTATGATCTGTGCCTGGACTTTGGACTATGCATGTGTAGACTTGTGGACTTGTGCCTTTGCCTATGGACTTTGTAAATCTGTGCCTATGTTGAGCAGATTTGGACTCAGTAGAACTTTGCAGTTGGTGTGAGTGGGGCCGAGGAAATACTAACAGGGGCTTGTGGTTCTCAATGAAGTCTTTAAAGCTCCCCATAGGTGTGGACTGGCACAGGACACCTATACATATCAGAGGACACGCACAACATCTAGTTTATCTTTAGATCATGGTAATGAACTTTACCCATTGACATGCAGATCTGACTGCCATAGAGTGTTGAGATATGACCCCTCTCCCTGGTGGGAAAGGATCTATTAAAGAGTCCATTCCTGCACCTCTAGTGGGCAGTTCATTCAAGACTCTGGTCACCACCTGGAATAAAGAGACAGAATGCCTAAATAGATTAAATCAGAGTGGCCTCTCTAATTCACTGCAACCCTTTGGTTTATTCAAGAGGCCAGGGAGATAAAGCAGTCTAGATAAAGCAACCAGTGAAGACTTGTACAAGTATAAGTACATATATGAATACACAGTGGTAATTACACTACCAAAAAGAAATATTTTGCACTCTTATTGCATTGACTGAATGCCATCCATCTGTCTTTCTTAATGTGATTCATTCCCTTGAGACAGTGGTGGGATTTAAATACATGAACGTGGTGACCTGGTGTCCACACACTTCCAGTGGACCATTCTGGGCCTGGGACACCTCCCCAGGTCAGAACAGACTTCCTGAAGTAGTGTCCATGCATATTCAGTGGGCCCTTCTGGGCCTGGGATGCGTCCATGTACTTCCAGTGGGCCTGGGAGGCCTCCCTGGCTCAGAACGGACTTCCAGAAGTGGCTCACTTCCAGTGAGCCATTCTGGGCCTTGCAAAAAAGAGCTAGGCATCAGCCTGTTCACCAAAGTCAACAAAAAATTAGCTACCGATTCTACCAAACCGGTGCAAACTGGCTGAATTCCACCACTGGACAAAAACCATTCAGATTTGTAAAAATCTGAACTTCAGATGGACAGCACCAATAGAGAAGATTGGGGTCTCATCTAATAAAATGAATTTAGAACATTTTAAGTCTTCAAGTTCCAAGGAAATGGATAGCAACTTCTTCAAAAAATTTGTTTATATACTGTTTAATTGAACTGATTCATTTCTCCACCCAGCTCATAGATGCAACTCTAGGCAGCCAATAACACATTAAATAAATAGAGCAATATCAACAAAGCATTGAAAGCTATGATAGTTCCCTGAAACAAACTCAAAAAACACATAACAAAACAATGACATCTCATGGACCATCTAGACTCCTGACTGCTATGCCTTGGAACACATGTAGATTGCCCATGCTTTATTAAAGGCTGGCAGTATTGGTACCAATCTTAATAGGAATGGAAGTCTAGAGGGTGAGCACCATGACCAAAATTAGCTGTAGTGCTTTTCAGTTGGATTATGCTTATGCTTGATTAAGGTTTCAAATGAAGTAGTAGGAGATTGAATCTGAACATTATCAATCTCTGACTGACAGAATATTTCTATTACCTCAAAATGAGCTGTAATATGCCCTATGATCGAGAGGCCTTCATCTGATCTGACTATTTTGGATAACTACAGATCTATCACCAACATTTCTTTTCTTTGAAAAGTTAGGGAGAAAGTGATGGCACTTCAATTTCAAAGGTCTCTAGAAGAAGACTTTTAGGTTTAGGTGAGGATACAATAAAAGAACTATATCAACTTGGAGAGACCAGGATCAGGGATTTCCTTATTCTCTCTGCTTTCATAAAAATACTAAGTGCCCAGAGACTTGAGATTCCTTCTGAGCTTTTTAAAATCCATTCTGATAGCATTATAGACATTTTCTGCAGATTATTTCTCCTAAACTGTATTAGCAAGAAATTTCCTTTGTCAGAGAACTAAATAAATAGATATTATTAAATGTTTCTGTTCAATTGAAGTAAGTGGGGTTTTGTTTTTTGTTTTTTTGTTTTTTGCTTTTTTCATTTTGAATATCTAAAATGCAAAGTTATAAAATAGCTATTCCATTTTATATTCTTTTCACTTTTAAAGAAATTAAGCATTGATTTTTACTAAATAATTTAAAGTCTCATTCCATTTATTCCTGTTTAAGACATAATGATTCCTATTTATACTACAATAAATCATTTGCTTCTTTAATATTCCAAGGTTAGCTCATATTATCAGCCAGTCAGTTTCAGAATATCATCTCAAACAAACCCATGAACACCTCAAGCACATCTCTGGGCATTATTTTTTTGCCCACTATCACCATCAAATTGTTCCCAGAATCTGAACATAGCTTTCAATCCCTCGCATATTCCCCATTCATGATTCTTACAAAAAAAAATCCTAGTTCCTATAAGAATAGGAGAGAAAAAAACCCCCACATGATTTCTGCAGGACTTCCCTAGGGAAAACTGAACTCCAATTTAATAATCATCTTCTTGTTTGTGCATGTAAATTACTATTTTTAATTCTTCTTTTTCTCAGTCTCACTGAATTTCAGTGTTCGTTAGAAAGATTAATAAAAAAGGTTAATGTAGGATGTTACTTCTCTTTCTCTTAAAATATCAATACAATTTAGAGCTAGAGAGAAACATGGTAGGCTTAGGGATAAGTAAGGATCCCCAAGCCCAATCCTAGACAAACTACCGCTCATATTATAAAATGTTAATCACAAAAATGCTAATGGTCATGATGTAAGAAAAAAAGAGCATCTTTGAAATCTGTCCTTCTAATAGGGATGGCAGCTTTACTGGTCTGGCTGCTAGTGCTGCTCCCTCATGTGGGATGCAAAACTCACAGGTGCAGCATCCTTCATCCATATCCTCCATATCACAAGTATCATCAGCAAGGAGATCTTATGGTGGGAGGCATTCCTTCTCAAATTGCTCCGGTCTCGGATGAAGTTACTTTTGAAGAACACCCCCCTCCAATATTAACTGAACAACATGTGTAAGGAATGGAATTATTATTATTATTGGTTTATATTTTCAGATATTTCTGATTGCTGAAATAATCCATCAAAGAATAATAGATGATTGATGGGGGTCAATATAAGTAAATGCTAAGAAAAGCATTATTTTCTCAATCAGAGAACATTATGTGTGGACTTATGGGGAATGGGGAAGCCCATCTATGTGGTGATATTCTATATTTAAAGCATGCTTACCAAATCAGAGCATTGCCACCTGAGTGGGCTTCCAAGTTTGCAATTCTCCACTATTGCTGTGCTGATTGGGGAGGACCCCTTGGTGACATACGCACAGCTTGAAGAGGACTGATTTAAAGCTCTTTTACGTTTTTCTTGTTTGTACTCTGTGTTTAAAATTCTTTGCACAATTGTCCTTCAAAGTTGTCTGATAATGAATATTACTGAAGAATATTTAATTGTAAATATGTTCTTATTAATTCATATACAGAAGGGAGATCACTTAGAGCGGCAGATATAAGGGACAAGTTGGTGAAACTAACTTACTGAATTCCCCTTATATATAACTATTGGTAGAATGTAAGAATGGTAGAATATCCTTCTGATGTCCAAATCTCATTGTAGTGGCATTCCTAAGAATTACCAGCACATCCTGGCTTTGGCATTTGCAGTAAAGGAAATCAATGAAAACCCACAAATCCTACCCAATCTCACCTTGGGCTTCAATATTTATGATAGCTACAACAATGCTAGAAGTACCTATCAGGCCACCATGCTACTTCTATCAGCAACTGAGAGACTGGTTCCCAACTATCTATGTAACATCCAGAGTAATCTGATAGCTCTTTTTGGAGGAGTGGATGCCCAAATCTCTTTTCCTGTGGCAACTATCTTGGATATCTATAAGATTCCACAGGTAAGACATCATTTCAATGTAAATTTCATGCTATTTTCAGTTTCACAAGGCAACTTCATATTGAAATGTTAAGTATATTGAGGCAGAATGGGTGAAAAGATATTCCCCTGAAATTTCTAGAGTCCAATAGTCAGAAATAATCCATTTAGTTTGCAAAAACCTTTGAGGAATTCTTTAAAAAGTAAGCTCTTATTTTTAAGAAATTTAATGTTTTAACCCACTTATTAAAAAGCTAGTTGGAAGAACAGACAATTCTGGGAATAAAACCCAGTTATTTTTATTAGTTTTACAATGTTTATTCCAATTACATAGATAGTAGGGTATGCTAATAAGTAATGGGCATTAATAGCAAGAACTCATTATAAAGGAAGAGACAAATAGCAGAAGGTAAACAGCATTATTGTTTGAGTACAAAGAATGGAAAAGGAATAAAAAGGAGACAACGAGTTGAATCAGTAAACCTATACTACAAGTCAACAAAAAGAGATGAGGGGGGGGAGGATATAAACTGGAAAAACAAACCATCTCACAAGAAAACACCAATCAGATTTTAGAGGAGACGAGGAGAACTGCTCAGAAGTATTGAAGGAAAGCTGCAATAATTCAGAGAAACTGAAAAACTAAAAGGCACACTAGCTCTCCAAGTCAGCTTTGAATCTCTTTCAGCATTAAAAAGGTTTCATTTGACATGGTGAATTTCAGAATATAATCCAAGTATCCAGTTGCTTCCAATGCTAATGCAGTCTCAAGAGTTTATCTAGAAATAAACTTAGTACAACCCGATACAAGACTTCAAAAAGCCATCTCTGGGAATTAAAAAAAAAATCATATCTACACTTTGTTCTTATGAAACAAAAGATGTTGCAAGAAAAACTCATTGACCACTGCAAATCTAAATGGGTCATAAGTATCTCTGAACTAATTTTCGTTTCACCTTCAACAAAAGCATAAATTGAACAATTTAAAAATGTATATCAATATAAAATTCAGGATGTTCGTCTATGCATCTAGACATCACTAGATATATCTGTACATGAGGACAAATTTACTTTTGTCTGGAAAATAAAAATGCTTTTGTTTTGAAAATATGAAGCACCAATTACCCATACCTTATGAATATACTGCTTGGTTTTAGATGAGGTCAGGTTCCATAATATTCTATTAGAAATTACTCCTCATCCATAGCAACACTGAAATTTAATTCAACAGACCTCCAATACCTTTCTTGTTGTTATGCCTTCTAGAACTACAAAATCCAGGGATAGAAATTCATGGAATTCTCATCTCAGCAAGGCAGGCAAAGCTCTCTTAAAGGTTAGGATAAAATGATGAATTACTACATGTTGATCACTATGAAGACTTGAAAATGTTATCTAGATGCTGCTCTTATCTTCTTTTCCTGTTCCTCTCTAGCTTATTTGTGGCTCTGCTCCAATAATGAATGATAAAACCCCAGGCCTTTCATTTTATCAGATGGTTCCGCCAGAACCCCTTCAGCAAAACGGGATTGTCTCTCTGCTCCTACATTTTAATTGGACATGGATTGGAATCCTTATTATGGATAATGAGCTGGGAGAAAAATTTATAGAAACAGTGATTCCTCTTTTTTCCAAAAAAGGGGTTTGTGTTTCTTTCGTTCAACGATTTCACAAATTAACTGATTTCAATAGACTTGATGGCATGCTTCAACAGGGGGCAAAAGTCTATGATTATGTCATGGGTGGTAAAGCTAATGTATTGGTATTCAATGGAGAATCCTTTACTATGGGCTATTTTCTATGGCTACAATATATTCCAAATATAGAGGAGGTGAGAAGTAAACCAAAAGGTATTGTGTGCATAATGACTGCACAGATGGAATTCAATATAATCCCTTTTCAACGTGCTTGGAGTATCAAAATAATTGATGGTGCCCTTTCCTTCACAGTTCATTCCCCTGCTCTACCAGAGTTCAAATCATTTGCTGAGATACAAAACCCCTTCAGCGCAAAGGAAGATGGATTTATCAAACAGTTCTGGCAAGAAGCCTTTGACTGTGTATTCCCACATACAATTTTGAGTTACGAGCATGAGAAAATTTGCAATGGAAAAGAAAATTTGGAGAGTCTTCCTGGAACCTTTTTTGAAATGGACATGACTGGCCACAGCTACAGTGTTTACAATGCTATTTATGCCATAGCTAATGCTTTACATGCTCTGTTTTCTTCTAGAAATGCTGACAGGTCAGTGATGAATAGAATAGGAAGGAAAATTCATAATCAAGATGTCTGGCAGGTAATAGATCTATTTTTCATTCTTTGTGACTCCATTCCCTTAATATATCATAATGTACATATATTTTGTATGTTGTTGTTAGTCATGTCCGACCCATCGCGACCTCATGGACAATGTTCCTCCAGGCCTTCCTGTCCTCTACCATCTTCTGGGGTCCATTTAAGCTCATGCCTACTGCTTCAGTGACTCCATCCAGCCACCTCATTCTCTGTCGTCCCCTTCTTCTATTGCCCTCAATCTTTCCCAGCATTAGGCTCTTCTCCAGTGAGTCCTTCCTTCTCATTAGGTGGCCAAAGTATTTGAATATTTTGTATATGTACGTGCATTGTATATCATTTAGTGAAAAGAAGGACTAGGGGTAAGAAGATAACAGTGTTCTAATATCTAAGGGGCTGCCAGAAAGAAGAGTAGACCAATCTATTCTCCAAAGCACCTGAAGGCAGGACAAGAAGCAATGGGTGGAAGCTAATCAAGGAGGAAACTAACCTAGAACTAAGGAGAAATTTCCTGTCAGTGAGAACAATTAACCAGTGGAACAGCTTGTCTTCAGAAGCTGTAGGTACTCCAACACTGAAAGTAATAAGAAGAGATTGGTCAACCATTTGTCTGAAATATTATTGGGTTTCCTGCCTGAGCAGGGGATTGGACTAGAAGACCTCCAAGGTCCCTTCCAACTCTATAATTATGTTATATTGTATCTACAGCTTTACTTCCTTTCCTCCTGAATCCCCCGTGGAAATATATCTGTCCATATATGGTTGTATGATTGTCTGACTCCAAAAGTCAGAAAATGTCCAATCATTTTTTGGAAGTATGATTCAAACTATCAGAGAAAAGGTGCACATTCATTCTATTTATCTTTTTTTTGAACCAACAATATTTTGGTTTCATCTACTAATCCTTTGACTCATGTCACACGTTCTCTTTAATTTCACTGGACAACCCATGGTCTATTGGGTCATTCTTTTTCCACATACTATATAGCCTTGTGTCATTTTCTCCCTCCCAACCTTCAAAACATCCCCAGTGAATATTTCTCCTCCTCCCCCTCCTCAGCTGATCCATGGAACTGCCTGCCATTTTGCTAGGGGAGAGGGGAACCAAGGAAGCTACAACTCATGAGGAAAACTACATCTCCCTTCCCAGTTGAGTATATCTCCAGAGACCCCTTTCCCTAGGGAGAAAGAAGACTCACCTAGTAACCCTTGGTGCCTCCCAGCCAGCCCTACTTCACTAGTATTCCCAAAGAGTCAAGGGTTGCACCATTCTGTAAGTTAATCCATTTGAGCTACCTTGGTTCAATAATTGTTGCCCTATACTATCAAATTTTGCTCAGTTGAAGGTTACAAATGAACAAATACAAGAGTTTTTGTAGTGTAGATATAACAAAAATGAAAGTGCCTAGAAGGCAATTCAAATGTGTATTTTTCTGTTTTGTAAATTACCAACAAGGAGATTGGCAAATTAGTCTTTCCAATATCTTGTGCTTTTTTAAAAAATTTAGCTCCACTACTTTCTGAGAAGTGTTGCTTTTAACAATAGTGCTGGGGAACAGATTTTATTTGACCAGAATGGAATTTTGGCAATTGGATTTGATATTCTCAACTTGATTGCTTTCCCAAACAAATCTTTTCTTCATGTGAAAGTTGGAAGTGTGGATCATTCAGCTCCCCCAGATAAAATATTAACCATCAGTGATGAGATGATTACATGGCACAGCTGTTTTAACCAGGTAAAATTTAATTATTATTCCTGAATCTGAACTAGCACTAATTTCTCTAATCTGATATCATTGTTTTATATTGGACATTAGTAAATTCATACATCAAGTTATTCCCTCATAAGCAATTTTAGAGCTCATCATCAGGCCCAATTAACTGTGGCCTAAAGATGACTCTTTAACAGTATTTGGGGAGAAATAGTGAGCCGTCATGTCCTCTTGATGCAATCTGGCTCAGCCCCAGGCCACCGTGGATTAAGGTTATACCCATCCTTAGTTATTCTGATTTTTAAGCAGTGCTTTCAGGGTTTTTTTCCAATACTAATAGGTGGACATTATTAATAGATAAAGCTACTAATTGGAAGTGCTATTAGATTCAATGTATTTAATTTAAAAACAATGAGATTTGACTGAGCTTTATACAAGGACAATTTGGAAATCAACCTCCATTTGGTTATCAATGGCAGACACTCGCAGATACAGAACTTTTATTATATACATTAGAAAACTACAGTAGTAGTAGTAGTAGTAGTAGTAGTAGTCGCTTGGCACCAAATCTGGGCTGGGGGGGTGATCAAAAACATCCTAACGGAACTGCTTTAAAAGTTCTTAGGTGTGTCTAGCGGTGTACGGGCGGGCATTATCATGGACCAACACCACACCAGAAGTGGTGCCATAGAAAATCTCACCAAATGTGAAGATGCCAAAGGAGTACTGCTCGTAAAGTTCATGGAGCATGGTTTGACTATCAATTCAGATGTCTACTGTGAAACGTTACAAAAACTCAGATGAGCCATCCATAACAAGCATTGGGGCATGCTGATTTCCGATGTGGTGTTAGTTCACGATAATGCTCATCCGTACACCGCTAGACACACCCAAGAACTTTTGAAGCAGTTCCATTGGGATGTTTTTGATCACACACCCCCCACCCAGATTTGGCACCCAGTGACCAGTACTAAGTAATTTCAAACCTTGTAGGAAGTTACGACAAGTGCCTCAATTTGAATGGTGATTATGTCAAAAAGTAATGTAATGTTGTAGTTTTCTAATGTGCATAATAAAAAGTTCTGTATCTGCGAGTATCTGTCATTGATAATCAAATGGAGGTTTATTTCTGAACTGCCCTCGTATTATTACCATTCTAGTTGAAAAATGAGTTTCAAGTTATTATATCTATTACTAAACTCAGAAGGTGCCTATGACAAATTCTCATATTTTCATATGTATGTGCCCATTGGGTCAAAAAGCTTCAATATACCTACTCCAGAATATAATTGTCTTTAGACTACAAAATTTGGAATTAAGCACATTTGGAAATAAGAAAAGATTTGCTCTTTGGATAAAAAAATCTTTTGATTTCTTCTCCATATTTTCCTTTATTCCTAGGTCCAACCTATTTCTGTCTGCAGTGAGAGTTGTAATCCTGGTTTCAGCAAGCAGGTGAAGGAAGGGGAGCTGTTTTGTTGCTATGATTGCATTCCATGCCCAAAAGGGAGAATTTCAACTGAGAAAGGTATGAAAACATTTATCTGCTCCCATCTAAACAACCTTTACTTCATTTTGAGTTATTCAAGTAATAGGAGGCTCTGATATTTTGAGAAAACATTTCCAAAGCTGATAATTGTTGCTTTAGACAGTGCAGTATTCAAGCAGTTTGTTAATTAAAAAATAAACACTGTTTCCTGATTATTTTTTAAAACCAAACAAAGAACATTTTTCTATTGAATTTAACCATCTGGAAAATTATGAAATAACTGCAAAACCACGTATTTTTAATATTGTTTCATTACTCACATCTACAGGGTCTGGGGAAGATTAATACCCTGGCCATCTGCACATTCCTTAGCTATCGTAGAACAGTAATTAATAAACAAACTTCTAATAAACTAGTAAAGAGAACTCCACTATATTTAGCTGAACTGGGTTCTGAGGTGAAACTCAATTGCTGAGAGTTCTGTAATGTCAATAAATATTATGGATGGAATGAAATGTTTATTTGCTCAGAACCACATTTTTCTGAATCAGTCCACCCAATTAATATTATATTTTAAATAAATTTAAAATGCTGCAACTTTTGTACATTTGAGGACTGATCAGAAGTCACTTTTTTCAGAGCTGTTGTAACTTTGAACAATTGCTAAATGAATAGTTGTAAGTCAAGGACTACCTGTTGGATACATATACTGTGTACTAATACACTCAAAACTAAAAGCAACAGATTTGTTATTACAATGCTTTACTATTATTTGTCCTTTCCATCCCTAGAGATGGAAACCCACATATGGATTTTAATAATAAAATTAAAAAAATAAAAAAATAATAACATATCAAACATTATTAAATGCAGAAAACAAAATTTGGGTCATCGGTCTCTGGAGAGTTACCAGACACTTTTAAAACCTCAAATTGTTCTATATATTACAATGTCATGCTGGACAATTATACAGAATATTAGTAAGAATTCTATCTTATTTCTTTTCTTTTTTTTCAGACAAAAATGAATGTACTAGATGCAAAGACAAATACTATCCAAACAAAAAACATGATTTTTGTATTCCCAAAACTATTAATTTCTTGACTTATGAAGAACCTTTAGGGATCAGTTTAGCTTGTATTGCTCTTTCTTTTTCTTTATCCACTGTTCTTGTACTTGGAGCATTTATGAGGTACCACAACACTCCCATTGTCATAGCCAACAACCGCGACCTAACCTATACACTCCTCATCGCTCTGCTGCTCTGTTTCCTTTCAGCATTGCTCTTCATTGGCCAACCAAGAAAATTAAGTTGTCTTCTCAGACAAAAAATGTTTGGAATGGTTTTTTCGATGGCTGTTTCTTCTATCTTGGCAAAGACCATCACAGTAGTTCTGGCTTTTATGGCCACCAAACCAGGATCCAGAATGAGAAAATGGGTGGGGAAAAAATTGACTAATTCCATTGTTATTTCCTGTTCCCTGATCCAAGCAGGCATTTGTACTCTTTGGCTATCAATGAACCCTCCATTCCCAGATGTTGATTTGATCTCAGTGTCTGAAGAAATTATCCTGCAATGTAATGAAGGTTCTGTGACCATGTTTTATTGTGTCCTTGGCTATATGGGTTTCCTGGCTCTTATTAGCTTCATCACAGCTTTTCTTGCCAGGAAATTACCTGACACTTTCAATGAAGCCAAGTTCATCACCTTCAGCATGTTGATCTTTTGCAGTGTTTGGTTGTCCTTTGTCCCAGCATACCTAAGTTCCAAAGGGAAATACATAGTGGCTGTGGAGATCTTTTCTATCTTTGCTTCGGGTGCTGGACTTCTGGGATGCATCTTTTTCCCCAAATGTTATATCATTGTGTTTCGGCCAGACCTGAACAACAAGGAACAACTAATGAGAAGAAAAGAGTGATTAAAAACAATCTGTTCTTTCTTTATCAAATGCGCATCTTGATTTCTGTGCGGTGTTGTGCATATTAACTAACTCTTAGACCCAATCGATATAAATTAACAATACTTTCATTTTGGGATTTCCTGACTATATAAATCTGCTTTAAAATCTATATTGGTAAGTCAATAGAAGAAACTACCAGAAGAGAAAGAAGAAACAATTTGGTCAACAACTAGAATATAATACAGTAAAATAAAATAGTCAAGATAATATAAATATGACTAAAATCTATAAAAGCAAGCTGAATCACTGAGCGTATAGTCCTGGGGGAATTGGGGAGGAGATAGGTGGGTGAGCCCACTGCAGTATTCCTGTGGTTGGTCATAAGGGTGAATGACTGTGCAACCAGGTCATAAGTAACATTCAAGGGGTCCGCTGCAGTATGCAACTAATCATAAGTTGAGGACTACCTGTACAAACATGTGATCAGAGAATTATTTTTTCATTCCCATTAAAACTGCAAATGGTCACTAAACAAGGCAATCATTAAGCAAGAACTATCTGAAATTTAAATTTGTGTCCTCAAGGACTCCAGGTGTAAATTGTGGAGGAACAGGCTAGGTCATCTTCAAGTTACCAAGAGTTACCTCTCCCTCTGCTGTTCATTCCTGCTTATATCTTGGAATTCCATTCATCCATTAGTCCATCAGCAGGCTGGCTGCTACAGATTCAAGTGCTTAGAAAAGTCCTCTAGCAACACATTTTGAGAGTGGCCATAAACATGACTACCTTATGAATGCCATTCCAAGGATCTTTTCACAATAATGCATATAGGTTGTCAGATAATGTGACAATCCACTCCAGAAATTTGAACACGTTATGCCCAATAAAGCAGCTGTTCGAAGATTGGAAGAGTTAAAATGATTGGCCCCCAATTTGTCCTTCATTCTATTCTCCTGCTCAAAATGGCTGCCTCCTTTTTTTTTAAATTTGCCCTGCATGGAAGATAATTTGTCTCAGCCTGAGCTTAGGCCTCACTTTCATACTGAATAACCCAAAACCAATTCATCTTGTGTTAGGGCTGGAACTCCATCCGTGCATCAAGTTAATACATTCTATTTTTTAAAAAATCACTATTAGAAAAGGGAGAATTAGTAACTGAAATGGGATTCTCTCAATTCTCATCTCTTTGGACATGTTTTTTTCCAAGTCTTGAGATCAAAGCCTACCGCATTTGAAGATACATTAGTATCCTCTGCCAAAATCCAGAAATGGACCTCCTGTGCATATTTAACTATGCAGTTGCATGTAAATATTTAGGCACTATTAGTCAGATTTAATCTTTCAAACATTAAACTGACTAATACTTTTGCTTGATGATTAGAGGCAATGTCACTTCATATATGACAAAACCTTGTTATTTTTCAATTGTCCTATAGAGAAATTGCTACTATGGATTGCTGATTAACTTGGTCTATAATTATGTAAAGTAATTTTCCTTCTTCTCCAAATCTCTGTTGAATTTCAGTGAACAATATCAAAATTACAAACAAAAATAAGGATGTTATAAATATAACCCTTACAGTTTATACTTAAAGAGAATGAATGTACAGTATATTGCTCTTACTAGGATTAATTGCATTTTTCAGTCCCCAGAGAAATACAGATTTGACTGATATAAGCCTGCAAACAAAACTAAGAGTATTACAGATGAAAATAGATGGATCTGTGTATTGAAAGAGGATTTGTATTTGCACTGAAGATGTTAATTTTAGTGATTTTGCTGGTGAGTTTTTTTCCAGATATGGTAGGCAAAGCTCACACAGTAAAATGCATTATCCATGATCTTCATCCTCTGCTTCATAAATATAATAAGCAAGGAGATCTTATCCTTGGTGGTGTACCTACTCTTTCTGGCTTGGTCCCAATGTCAATAGACTTCAGAAAACAACCTCCTGCGGGATTGACTGAAGAAATTCTGTAAGGATTTAAATTTTTGGATATGTTTATTTGGCTTTCTTATGTCCTTAGAGGAATCCACTGTAGAGCTCCAAATAAAGTCTGGGGCTGAATACCATCCCATGTAAGATGTGTCACTAAAAGATTTATTCATCAAATCTGACTATTTTAACTCAGTCTGCAGACCATATTTTTAGTGTTAAAGTAATATTGAAGAGGGGAAAAATGAAACACTAAAGGGAACATATTTTAGGACATTTGTGTAACTTGTAACTGAATATTCTTCAGTTTTCTCCTTTCCTCACTTCATTCTGTTACATCACAGATTCCCATTTTGTCTGTTCTGCTCACCTTGTGACTCTATTGACTCATTTTTTGATTGTATTGAACAATTCATGTATCAGCTATTTCTACTATAAATAGTATCGCATAAGCATTATTTTCTCTTCAGTGTCATAGGAGTGTTCCCTATGAACATAGCTGTTATGTACTGTCATACAGAAATATAATCTATTGATATCCTCTGTGAAATCTATAAAATTAAGTCTACTTAATTTTCTGGATATTTTAGAATTTCTTAAAAGAATAACAGAGTTGGAAGGGACCTGGAGGTCCTCTAGTCTAACCCCCTGCTCAGGCAGGAAACCCTATACCATTTCAGGCAAATGGTTGTCAAATCTCTTCTTAAAAGCTTCCAGTGTTGGAGCATCCACAACTTTTGGAGGCAAGTCCTCTGGTGATAATTTTGAGTTTATTGATGCCAAACAGCAAAGTTGCTAATAGTCTTTTTTTTTAGCTGCTTATTCTTCCATTTAGAACTTCCTGGCTACTCATGTTTTCTTACCTAAAGACACCTTGAAGTGAAGAGTTTCTTCATATCTTCCCTTGGGATTGAATGAAATTATAGAAAGTTAAGAATAAGGCAGATGCTCAGAAGATAAGAAGAAAGATGTTCTGCACATAAATACCCCTTAGTGCCATTGTATCTAATGCAGAAATAAAAGCTTCACACAGCCATGACAAAATCTTCCTAGTGTTCTTCCCCTTTGAAGAGCAATATGTTTTCCAGCAACCAAATAGGCATTTAAAAAAATAAAACCACATAATTTTGAAAGAAATTGTCTGTAATGAAAATATGTTATGGTTTTACATGGAATCACTACAAGCTGTAAAGATCTATTGCTCATGGGAGCACTTCTCCAGATCCCAAGGCTCTACCTACAGATCACTTATCTTAACCATGCTTATGCACAATATGCTTTATTTTGATTATGAGGAGATGGTGGTTATAATTGTAATATGGTTTCTTCCCTTGCTGCCTCAGGAAAGATAACAATGTTGTAATAATATTCAAATCACACTGACAATCATGGAAACAAGCAATACAAACAACTGAATATACATGGTACATAGAATATTTTTCTGTAAATGTTAGCCATCTTTCTGATATCAAATGCAACTCCTGTTATAGCCTGATACCTAAGAATTACCAGCACATCCTGGCCTTGGTATTTGCAGTAAAGGAGATCAATGAAAACCCACAGATTTTATCCAATTTTACCTTGGGCTTCCATATCTATGACAGCTATGACAATGCCCAGAGGACTTATCAAGCCACCATGCTCCTTCTATCATCAGAAGAGAGGTTGATTCCCAACTATATATGTGACCACCAACACAACCTGATAGCAGTTATTGGGGGTCTTGACACCATTGTTTCTCGTCTGATAGCAGTTGTTTTGGATATCTATAAAATTCCACAGGTAGGATAATTATCCATGAGAAAGTTGGGGATATATATTTACACATTTTTTGTTTATTTGTATTAAGTTGGAAGCAACAATGCATGATTACCTCTTAATAAATGTCAGAGTTCATGGCATCAACAGAATCACAAAGGATATTATCTGAGGGTTTTTTTGAAAGCCTTCTGCTTTTTGCTGTACATAAAGCCTATCATCCAGTTCTAACCGATCCAAGGCAAAACACAGAATATGTAAGTATTTTAAAGTTTTTATCCAATGGAATTTGTATCCATTGCATTTTTTGGTTGGCAAGAATTCTACATATTTTGTGTTCTCTAGAATTTGCTTTAAGAAATTCAACAGGATTCATTGTGGTCTGCATAATTTCTTACCCAGTGGTACCTATAGTTTCTTCTGGGACTTATGCTATATTTCTAGATCAAATCTCTACTTCTTTCCATGAACCACTTTCTGAATACCATTCGGTATTCAGAAAGATCCTTTTCAATCTGTTTTATTTCTTGATAAAGTACGTAGCATGGCTTGGCTGCCAGTTGACATAGCTCTGGTTCCTGTTAGAAAGCTCTCCTTCTGTATAATTTTCCAGAACCAAGATCAATCGTTTTAATGATCATACATGTGAACCACAATTAGTAGGATACTGCATTTCAGTCTTGCATCAGTTGCAACAATTGATTTTTTGTGGCTCTGTACATAAACTTCATATGCTCTATTTAGTATCTACCTCAAAGCCCTGTCTGTGAAAAGAACTCATTTTCCCACACTGAATATTCAAGAGAATTAAGGCATTTAAATTTAAAACTGTGTCTATATTCTAGATGGATATTGTATCAGCAATTTTTTCTTCTCTACCAAATAATTTGGTAAAGCCCATTTATATCCTACTTTTTCAGAAACAGAAAACTGTAATCCAGGTTTTCTATTTTGTTGTTTTCTTCTTTAATTTGATCATTTTCAGCCAGGTATACTCTATTTACACATCCAGCCAATGATGTGTACCTTTATCCAGCTTATTTTTAAGAAGAGACTGGACAGCCATTTGTCTGAAATGGTATAGGGTTTCCTGCCTGAGCAGGGGGTTGGACTAGATGACCTCCAAGGTCCCTTCCAACAATATCATCATCATCATCATCATCATCATCATCATCATCATCATCATCATTATTATTATTTTCAAAATCTTAATATTACCTGGTGATGTTTTCTTTCATAATTTAAAAACTGCTTTTCAGTTTCCATCACTCTGTTTTTGATAGGGTATTTAGAATTATGTCACTATAATAAATTTAGAAGTATATCTTTATCAAAATGTCAAAATATCAAAATGGAGAACCAGTTTGATCTAGTGGTGAAATCAGACTACAAACCAGAAGAGTATGAGTTCCTGTCCTGCCTTAGCCACGAAATCCATCTGGATGACTTCAGGCCAGTCTCTCTCTCTCTCTAGCCCATAGCACCAGGCTTGGATAATAAGCCTGTGGTTCAGTTCCTGTTGCAACCCAATTCAGTTTATTTGGAAAAAAGTGGAACTGCGCTTGCAGCAAAACAATAGAAAAATAACAAATATAGAATTGTAAAATTATAAAATGATAGCAATTGAAATTGAATACATCTAATTCAGGAGAAGTTACCTTTGACAAGTTCTCTGTACTGTTAATTATCATTAACAAAACAAATTACTGATGATTTCAAGTTATTAAACCATATAAGTCCAGATGGGTAGAACTAGCAACAATTATTACAAAAGATTGGCACCAATTAAAGAAATAGAACTATTGCCTTCTTTTGGTCAAGTTTAACAAGGATGCCGTAGTTATCAGATGCACTCAAAATTACTGTTCTTCCACAAATTTTATTTTTGTTTCAAATGTCCCAATGTTATTGCTTCTGACTTTCTGTTTTATAGAGAAAATAATTTCATTTATACATAATTAGAAAATTTAGAATATGCAAACCGTAGAACAGAACCAAAAAAGCATGATGAAACTTTTCCATACCATATATACCATGTAAATTGGCTCAGTCGATTCATATGCTAGGAATTTAAATAATATTGACTAGGCTCCAATTGATTTAATATTAGATGGTTAGGCATACCATTCTTTCCTGACCCTAAAAAACCAATATAAAGGATCTGAAATCAATATTTAAAAATTACTTTAGAAATTTAGGAAGCTAGAAATAATTCTAATGTTAGAGAATAATATTAAACTGTAGGGAAATCTAATACTGTGTTATGCAGAAAATATAAAAACTTTCCTAGTGATATTTTTTAAACTTGCTATGAAGAGTCTTAAACAGTATTTGAGGGGGTCAAATACTTGGTGCTTTTTGAGCTTGGTTGTTTTCTTGCAGACCTTTCATTACCCAAAATAAGTAACAGCATCACTATAGGAAAACAACCACGCTCAGAGAGCACCAAAGACCCCTCATTTCAATCCTGAACTACAAATGTTCTCTCCTATCTGTAAAATGAGTTTGCTTCCTATACCATTATTCTATTACAATAGAATGATGAGACAGTGATTACTATTAGCATTATTATTTTCTATTTTAAATAATAAAATCAGAAACTATTAGATCCCTGATTTCTAATTGCATCCACTAGAATGATCCCACTGGCTTCATTCTGATTCAGCCTGGATCTAAATTAATATTTATTCTACTAACCAGTAAATGTTGCATACATCTCTGTTACAATTTCTCCTTTTGTTTATTACAATTTCTGAGACTAGGACTTTCCAATGTTTACCTATAACTTGTTAGAAGCTGCTTTCAAAGTTGAAAGTACCATTTTTTTCTATTGTGGTTAATTCCTATCATATCTGTTACATCCAGGACTTCTAATGCATCCAGAACCTCCAAAATTTTAGTTCACCACTTTATTTCCAGAAATTAAAGCAATATTTCAGTTTGCCAGTTTTGTGCCACCTAAATATAATAATTACAGTGGAAATTAAAAGATAATGTCCTGGTATTTACTGGAAAAACATGTATTAATAACATAAATGTCCATTTCATCAGGTGTACATTAATTTTAGGGAGGATAGTGCAGAATTTCTGACATGATTGATTAGGATACATAGACTTATTGTTTTCATCACCACCTGTTATCTCTCCTTAGTTCACCTATGGCTCTGCTCCAGTCATGAATGACAAAACTCCAGGCCTTTTCTTTTACCAAACCACTCCTCCAGAATCTCTCCAATATCCAGGAATTCTCTCTTTGTTTCTGTATTTCAAGTGGTTTTGGGTTGGAGTCATTGCTATTGATAATGATAATGGAGAAAGATTTTTGCAAGCCATCTCACTGATTTTTTCCAAGAGTGGTATCTGCTTGGCCTTCATGGAAAGGGTATTTGTTTATTTCCTTCACATCAATTACATGCTGCAACAGGGGACAAAAATATATTATAAACTGATAAGCAGCACAGCTAATGTAGTACTAGCTCATGGAGAATCATATTCTATGGCACTTTATGGTTGGCTTTCATATTTTAATGAAATACAGACAGAAAGGCTTAAAGGTAAAGTATGGATAGCAACAGCTCAGCTAGAGTTTCTATCATTTGCTTTGCAAAGAAATTGGGAAGCAGACGTGTTCTACGGGGCCCTGTCTTTCAAAACTCACTCCAATGACATACCAGAATTCAGGTGGTTTCTTGAAAGCATAAGTCCTTACAACTCAAAAGATGGCTTCATTGGTGACTTTTGGCAACAGGTT
Organism: Protobothrops mucrosquamatus; assembly: GCF_001527695.2. Taxonomy (NCBI): domain Eukaryota; kingdom Metazoa; phylum Chordata; class Lepidosauria; order Squamata; family Viperidae; genus Protobothrops; species Protobothrops mucrosquamatus. Next base: position 190,087 of record NW_015387085.1, read on the forward strand.
TTCACTTGTGTATTCCCAAACTCCATGGAAGACAATGTTGGGAGTATTTGCACTGGGAAGGAGAAGTTGGAGAGCCTCCCTGGGGCATTTTTTGAAATGGTCATGACTACCCCCAGTTATAGCATCTACAATGCTGTCCAAGCAGTAGCCCATGCTATCCATGACATGACTTTCTCTAATATCAAACTCAGAGCAAAGAGGGATGCTCAAGGACAAAAGCTGCAAAGTCAAGAACACTGGCAGGTAATGTTCCAAAAGTCTTTACAGAACAGTGAACTATAACTTGTATCCTACAAAACATGTGCATACAATTATCACAACTTTTTCATTATCTCAGAGTTGTTTACTTTCTTCTCTCTACCAGTTAAATGCAACAGGCTGTATTTCATTTGTTTCCCTGCTCTCTTTTGGATATCTGTGACCATCATTTACACAAAATGATGGAGGGTTTTATCATTTATACCTTTATTAATTTTTATGGAGCACTAGAAGCTCTCATTATTAAAATACACAAAACCAAACAATAAAAAAGAGAAAAAAAGAGAAAAAAGAATAAATCAAAGTAGCATGGAATTTAAACGATCAGAGGATATTAAACATTTCTGCTGTTGTGTCATAGTTTATAAGGTGCTTCTGTTGTTTTCAGCGCTAAGTAGTATGTTATAATATCAAAAGGGTCAGATTAATGGTTTCATTATGCAGAGCTTCTATTGCTCTATCGTTACATTCTTGGTGACCATGAATATTCCTATTGCATTGCACTCATGTCAGAAGCACCGAGACACTTTCTGTGTGAAAGGATTAGACTGTGACATCACTGTTACCCAGGGAACACCCAGTTGAAGGCTCCTTTCATGTCCCCAGCAGGAGCTGGAGCTAAGGACAAGAGCTCACCCTGCCCCACAGCAGCACTCAGGTCTCAAACATGGGCTTGCTAACCTCCAACCCAGCATCCTAACCACATAAACCACCATGTTCCTAATATTCCTATGATCCACTTATATTGACCATGCGATCATTTCCAAAGCACAGGACTATACAATGAGTAACTATTAGGAATGGGCAGTCAATCTGGATTTGAAAGGCCAAATGGGGTTCAGACATATGCTCAGTACCTATGGCAAACATCAAAAAATACTACAGTCTTTTGTTGTATGGTAGAAGCAACTTTTTATTCTTTCCTTCAATCAATCAATTTCTATGGTCACCCATCTCAGTCATGATTCTTAGCAACTTACAATTAAAAAAAAATATTAGAATTAAAAATATTAAAAACATTTTAAAACCAATAAAATGCTAAAAACATCCAAATTAAATATACATAGGAACAAGATACTTGGCCAGTTAGCAATATAGCCAGGAAATGGGATCTTTGACACATTCAGTGCCCCAGGCTTAGGAATATAGCCAAGCCTCATAGCTATATGAGACCAGGAAAAGAGACTACTTTAAGATGTTTCTGACTAGTAAAATTAGTTCTAAAAGAACTGAATTGATTATTGTAATGTGGGTTGATTCCCCTCTTGTTATATTTAAATAATTTCTTCCAATATGCTTCTCCCTCTTGAAGAGCATCAAATACCATTGTTTTGCTCCAACCATCAGTTAGAATGTAAAATTTCACTCTTCTCTAAAATGTCCTATTTCTCTTTCTAATGTAGCTCCACCACTTTCTGAGATGTGTCTCATTTAACAATACTGCTCAAGACAGAATCACCTTCAACCAGAAAGGAGAGCTGGTGACTGGGTTTGATGTCTTCAACTGGATTATTTTTTCCAACCTCTCTTTACAGAGAGTGAAAGTTGGGAATGTAGATCCCCTGGCACCTCCAGATCAAATGTTCACCATTAATGATGATGCCATTACCTGGCACAGCTGGTTCAACCAGGTAGGAAAGACAGCAGATGAGTGCAGTGATTAACACCAAATTCTAAAATGAATTCCACTGGAGAATTGTAGATTTTTTTAAAAAATGTTTAAAGTACATATGTAAATATGCATGCAAGTATATATAGATGGATACAGATACAGATACAGATACAGATCGACTTACGACCACAATTGAACCCAAAATTTATGTTGCTAAGTGAGACATACATTAAGTGAGTTTGACCCATTTTACACCCTTTCTTGCCACAGTTGTCAAGGGAATCACTGCAGTTGTTAAGTTAGCAACACTGTTGTTAAGTGAATCTGGCTTTCCCACTGACTTTACTTGTCAGAAGGTTGTAAAAGGTGATCACATGACCCTGGGACATTGCAACCGTCATAAATATGAATCAGTTTTCAAGTATCTAAATTTTGATCACATGACCATGGGGACACTGCAACAGACATAACAGTGAAAAATGTTCATAAGTCACTTTTTTCAGTGCTGTTGTAACTTTGAATGGTCAGTAAATGAACTGTTGTAGGTAGAGGGCTACCTGTACAATACAGGTACAGATAGGAGTACAGGTAGAGATATGGGACAGCACAGAGGTTTCTACCCTAGTAATCTTGGCAGCAAATTTATTTAGTAAGAAAATATAATTTGGAATTTAAAATAGAAAAATGGAAAAAAGGATGGATGGATGGAGGGAAAAAAGAAAGAAAGAAAGAAAGAAAGAAAGAAAGAAAGAAAGAAAGAAAGAAAGAAAGAAAGAAAGAAAGAAAGAAAGAAAGAAAGAAAGAAAGAAAGAAAGAAAGAAAGAAAGAAAGAATGAATTAAGTAAGTGGGAACTGATGCTGTTTAGAGATCCTTTGGACCAGAAATGTTCATAACAAGCCAAAAGGATGTCAAAAAGACAATACACAACATCATCAGACAAATGGCATGATTATATAATGATGTCTGATGCAAGTATAAGCCATCATTTGCCTCCCATCCTCTTACTGTCCTGCAGACAAACATGTTTTAATGAACAGCAAAAAGATGCTGTAAACCAAAGAACCAAAATATCATTTTAAGCTTAAAATGAGGCAGTGAATAAAGTTATATATCAGGTTAAAGTATGTTCAAATGTATTGTCTATGAAAATAATTTCCCCTCCAAAATGTAAAGAAATCAGTCATGAATTTTCTTAGCAATGATAATATCGTAAGAATCAAGCTAGTTTAAATTACTTTCCATTATGTCCATTATTCTATTGTCAAGCAGTACCCAAATGGAGATCTCTTCACTGAACCAACCTAACCCATATATTATTGAAATGTGTTTTATCAGTTTAGTAACATACAAAAAAGCCCAGGAACTAAGCTTTTTTATCTCATTTATTTTCCATATTAATGTCCTTCTCTTTTATTTTAGACTCAACCTTTATCACTATGTAGTGAACACTGTCATCCTGGCTCTAGCAAAAAAGTGAGGGAAGGGGAGCAATTTTGCTGTTATGACTGTGTCCGGTGTCCTGAAGGGAAGATTTCAGACAAGGAAGGTAAAAAACAACAACAGTAGTTTACAGATAGGAGAAAGGCAACTTCATTTTGAGAGCCAAGTTCGATTGAATGAAATGTCAGATCTGCTCCAAGCTTACCTTGGACTATTTGAACTTAACAGATAGTTCTCAACATATCACCAGTCACTTAGCAACTGTTCAGAATTATGCTGGACTTCCCTGGAGGTACTTACAACCCAATTACAAAATTCTGAAGGACCTCCCCACTACCACCCCATGGTCACATGACCGCATTTGAGGTGCTCAGCAACTGGCCAACATTTATGGCTGTTTAGGACCTCCCACATTCACATGACCACGTTTTACAATGGGGTTTTTTTTGCTGAAAACTGGCATTTACTTCTGGTTTTCTATAAAAATGTCCCATAGCAAACCATTGGTTTGCTTAACAACTGAGATGTTCACTTAATGACCACTGCAAAAAAATAATTGAAATGGATCTGGTCATGTGATGTTCCATTTTACAACCATCATGACCATGATGGGCAGGCTCCATTATGGTAGAAACTTAAGGATTAGATCTGGGATTAATGGTTATGTGCCAACAAATCAATTTTAGAACATAGAATAACAGAGTTGGAAGGGATCTTGGATGTCTTCTAGTCCAACCCCCTGCTCAAGCAGGAGATCCTATACCATTTCAGACAAGTGGCTGTCCAGTGTCTTCTTAAAAGCTTCCAGCGATGGAACACTTACGGCAAGGCATTCCATTGATTAATTGTTCTCACCATTACAAAATTTCTTATTCCTAATCCTATAAAAACTTTGCTTTGGAAAATAGGTTGACCCCCTCATCTTTGTGGTAGCCTCTCAAGTATTGGAACACTGCTGTTCTTTGTTGACCCTTAGCAATCTCATAGGTACATTTTCTCCAAGATTTTCTGTCCATGCATTTTTCTTGGAGTGGTTTACCATTTTCTTCTCCAGTGCCACCTCCAGCATTTTCCTTTATTGCTGTTGCCCAATGTAGGTCCCTGAATATTTTGGCTGAGCAGCTGGGATGACCTTCACACCTTGGGTGACCCTTCTGGGAGTATATACTTTTGACATGTACTCCCAGCTTTCCTCACTCATCCCTTCCAGAAACATCTACCTGTCCCTCCCTTGCCATGATGAGGCAGCACAGCAGGATTTCATGGAGAGATCTGGGATATGATTCATAAAAAAAGTTGGTCTCTTATGGAAAAAAAAAACCAAACTGCTGTAACATTTATATTTTCAGCTCAAATGAATGAAGTTTGCAAGGTATGCTATAGCTTTCTAAGGACACAAAGGCCATTGTCACAGAATTGCTTCCAGCCTTGCTTCAGAAAACAGAAAGCTTTTCTTTTTTCTTAAAAAGTGTGGTCACTTTTTCAAGTAGATCTAATGAAATATTCAGTGCAATTTATACTGCTGCCAAATGTCAAAGGAATTTGCAGAGAAAGATTTCTGCAAAAGGATAACTAAATGCCTCTTTCAGAAATATATTAGCAGACTGATGAAACTATGGTGGAAGTATATGTGTGGTATAGTATATATGCTATATTCAACCAAAGTAACTAGGTAATATGCTAATCCAAAATCAAAGGAAATGCATCAAGACTTAGTGGGGTTAATAATCTTGGCTGCCTGAGAGGAATACAGTAATCCTTGACACAACAGTTCATTTAGTGACCGTTCAAAGTTACAACGGTGCTAAAAAAAAGTGACTTATGACCGTTTCTCACAGTTACAACCTTTGCAGCATCCCCATGGTCAGATGATCAAAATTCAAATGCTTGGCAACTGGTTCATATTTATGAACGTTGCAGTGTCCCAGGGGTCATGTGATCACCTTTTGTAAACTTCTGACAAGCAAAGTCAGTGGGGAAACCAGATTCACTTGACAATCGTGTTACTCTACTTCGGCAGAACCGGTAGCTAATTTTTGGTTGCCCAGGCCCAGAACGGACTTCCGGAAGCAGCATCCACACAGAGAACCAGTTGTTCACATATTTGAATCCCACCACTGGTGTTATCAACTTAGCAACTGCAATGATTCTCTTAACAACTGTGGCAAGAAAGGTCCTAAAATGGGGCAAAACTCACTTAACAAATGTTTCATTTAGCAACATAAATTTTAGTCTCATTGTGGTCATAACTGGAGGAGTACCTGTAATTAAGGCAGAGAATTGTGACAACTGCAGGAGTTAAAAGCTGTGTTGTCTTTTTCTTTTTTTTCAGATATGAATGAGTGTAAGAAATGTTCAGACAAAGATTATGCAAATGAGAATCAAGATTTCTGTTACCCTAAGATTATAACTTTTTTATCTTACAAAGAACCTTTGGGAATCACTTTTACCTTCCTGGCTTTTCTCTTTTTTTCGATGACAGCTCTGGTGCTTGGCATATTTATGACACATCACCACACTCCCATTGTCAGAGCCAACAACCAGAGTCTTACCTACACTCTCCTCATTTCCCTCCTGCTCAGCTTCCTTTGCACATTGCTATTCATTGGGAAACCAGGAAAAGTGGTCTGTCTTCTCCAACAAACAGCCTTGGGCATCATCTTTTCAGTGGCTGTTTCTTGTTTATTAGCCAAAACCATCACAGTGGTTCTGGCTTTCATGGCCACCAAACCAGGATCCAGGATGAAGAAGTGGCTGGGGAAAAGACTGGCCAGCTCCATTGTTCTTTCCTGCTTCCTTATTCAAGCAGGCCTCTGCATTAGATGGTTGACAATTTTTCCCCCATTTCCAGACATGGATATGCATTCAGTAGCTGAAGAAATTGTACTGCATTGCAGTACAGGTTCTATGATTATGTTTTACTCTGTGTTGGGCTATCTGGGTTTCCTGGCCATTATCAGTTTTGCTGTGGCTTTTTTTGCCAGGAAGTTACCAGATACTTTTAATGAAGCCAAGTTCATCACTTTCAGTATGTTGGTCTTTTGTAGTGTTTGGCTCTCTTTTGTTCCAACCTACCTGAGTTCCAAGGGAAAATATACAGTTGCTGTGGAGATCTTTTCTATCTTAGCCTCCAGTGCTGGACTGCTAGGTTGTATCTTTTTTCCAAAATGTTATATCATTGTGTTAAGGCCTAAATTGAACAAGGTGCAAATAATGAGAAAAAAATATTGAAGAATTTAATCCTATTCCTTTTCAGAAGCTACCCTTCTTTTTAATGTTGAACTGTCTCAACAATTTCTTAAAATATTCTCAAGTAGACTTTCTGGAAGTCTCAATATCTTCCCTAGTCAAAAAACTGAATAAAGATTTGCCAAAATAAAAACAAGAAAGGATTTTCCCCCTGCTTATTTTCAAAACCTCTTAATAAATCTCATATGCTACTGTTCTTTTAATTTTGGGCATTGAATTCTTCAAGTTGCATTACTGTTGACAAAGAAAGACTAATTATTTGAACATGTATGTGATAGCAGAATCTCATCTAAAGACAAGCAGCAGCAATAAACTGTCTTTATCCAGAACAAACTTGGATATAACAAGTTCGTTGTATGCTACTCTCTGTCCACATAATAAAGAGAATTACCTCTTGAACTATTAATTTAAAGTCATGACATTTCTTTCAAACAGCACCTGTCCCAAATCTCTGGGTCACAAAACAATTGGTCCAAAGTAACAGACATATTCTGTAGTTGATAATAGACATAAACCTACATCTCCCTGATTTTAGACATATGTTTATCATTAAGGTTCTGACAAGTTTCAATGGGTGATCTAGTTTGACAAAGTTTCAGCCTCTTTCTGTGTCCCTCTCTCACACGCATGCATTAATTTGGAATTTCTTCCAACTTATGAATTTACAGACAGGCCATAAGAAGTTGGTTTTATGTCTGCATGATTTACAGAGTATTGCTATAATGACAGGGTGCAACTGCATGTGTAATGGTATACAGTGGTACCTCTGTACACATTAATTGGTTCCAGGAAGTGCGATGAATATTAAAAAGGACAAGTCCCAAACAAACTACGTGAATTACCATGTGACCCTTTGTTTTGGCTGGAAATAACTTCTGTCTCTCCCTTTTCCTATGTCAGCAACCTTCCTGGCATGGCCAACTTCCTGTCCACCCTCTGAGGCTGTCCCTGGCCTTTTGTAGCAACCTCACAGCTGCCCCTGCCCTCTTCCTATTACAGCATGTCAAGTACTAGACAAATGCTGAGTATTGAGATGATATTTTCATGTCAAAATGTGTCGGTGGAAACTAGTTTTGAAGCAGTGGAGTTCTGAGGTATCACTGTACAGGAATAATTTTGGGAGACAGGTTAAAACAGTCACAGCCAGAGGAATGGTGAGATAAGAGGCAGCTTAGCCCAAAGCAGGAATTAGGGAAGGCAAATGTCTCAGAAGGGATTCTCCCTAGCTTCTTGGGCTGTAAAAGCAACAGGGGAGAAATGTACTTTCAGACTTGCAAGATTCTGTTAATGTAATCTTACAATAAAGTAGAATTAATTCATCTGGGTATGCTTCCTCATTGGACTGCCTCACAGGCTGAAAACATGGGACTAAATGATATTAATTTTCTTTAACACACTCAGAGGATTAGCCCGGCGTTGGAAAACCAGGGCAAAGGAGGATAGATAATCATCCTAGAAAAAATTGTGCTCTTCTGTGCGTAGCATATTTTCTGCAGTTTTCTTTGCCACTGATTAATTTGATCTTTGCATTAAAAATGTCACTAACAAAAAAATGTGAGTTACATTCCTCCATGACCTTTGCTAATGGCACGATTGTTTGTGCCGCAATTCATGCAGAAAGAAGTCACTCAATGTTTTTTAGCAATTTGTGTCACATTTTTTTTATTCATATGCCTTGCCTAACTGTAAGCAATTCAACTGCTAGAAGGCAATGTTTATTTAAAAGTCTGAAGAGAATGCAGTGTTTAATCTAGATAAATATTCAAGATTAAATAAAGAACACATTTTTAATCCCCATTGCCTAATTCAGCAAGGAAAAGCCTGCAGTTCCAAATATAAAAGGAAAATGTAAGATTTCTTTAAAATGTTTACAGTTTTAATAGCTGGGAAGAAAATCAGATTCTTGAGTTCACACCCTTCACCTTAAATAACCTCCAATTTACATTACTGGCAATAAAAGTACAACAATTGCAGTGTGCAGCTATTGGCACACAAATACACCCAGATTCTATTTTCAGGCAGAGTTGTAAAACACAAGTTATTGTTTATTTTTTTTAAAAATGTTTATAAGTCCATTAGTATAGCAAAAGAAATTGTTCATACAGTACATACCTATAGAATAAAATATTCAGTCATGGGGCCATCACACTAGATTAGATTAGATTAGATTAGATTAGATTAGATAGATAGATAGATAGATAGATAGATAGATAGATAGATAGATAGATAGATAGATAGATAGATAGATAGATAGATAGATAGATAGATACACACACACACACACACACACACACACATATATATACACACACACATACACATACACAAATACACACACATACAAGCAGAATATAAAGTGTGATAGCCTCATGACTTTGTGTGTGTATGTGTGTTTGTGCGCATGTGTGTGTGTGTGCACTATAGTGTTGGACAAATCAGTATCATGCACTCTGTCCTCTACACTTCCGCTGTACACTGCTGCTGTCTAGGTGTGGTGTGCAAGATGAAGGAGTTAAACAAATGCCTGAAGCAAGACCTTCAAATTACCAAGGGCCATCGATTCAGGTAGCCTCCTTAATAGCTTGCCTATGCATTTGAAAATGCTGGCTCATAAGTTATCTTAAACCAACACTTGTATTTTAAATGGGAATTAGGAAGGGAGAACCACAAAAACCTTCAGTGAAACTTCCTCTTCAGTGGGCAGAACTTTGTGGTCTGTCCCAAGGGCTGTTAAGATAAACTTGCGTGGTTCCCACTAGTAGATTGGTTCATGGGGAACTATTCACCTTCAAGTCAGATAATAAATCATTCCATAAATGTAATAAATAAAATCCAATTGCCCCAATCATAGTATGGTTCCTTTCATGATGTGGCATGAAGGGATAGCATTTTTGCATGTGCCATGTACAGTTTCTCCTTATTCTTCCTGCACAGACAGTACCCATTAACTATCCATTTTCCAGTCACATCCAGGTGATGTGGAAAACTCAAAAAATCTTTGAAAATGACATTTCCCAGGATTCAACAACACTTGCTCTGAACATAACAAAACAGAAGACAAAGCATCAAAAGTGCTAGAGAAGATTCAGTTTGGGTGTGGCTGCTTTGTACAAAAAGTCCCTGGTCCAACCTATGTCATTTCTTATTAAGCTTAGGACAGAGGTTTCCCTGAATAACCAAGGAACACTGCCAATTCATGCCAAACTGGGTGAGTCACTCTCTAAAAGGCAAGTTTTAGCAGTTTTCCTGAACCTGACCTCTCTAAATGCAACAGGTTATAGTGGCAATGTCTAGCCAGTGAATTTTGAGAAGACTGAAATTGTCAGTTTGAAGAAGTCTCCATCCAATTCCTTTTTTTTAAGGTGACCAATCGTCCTCCTTTAGGGAGGACAGTCCTTCTTTTGTACTCATTTAAATAATAATTAATAGGCATGTAAGCATAATTACAATATAAAATGTTATTGTTACAAATGTTTTTATTATGCATTTATCATATTATAGTGTATTCTGTATTGTTGCAATGAATAAAATGTTTTATTTACGATATTTTTTTCTTCAATTTATTTGTGTCCTCCTTCTCATTGTAAAAAAGTTGGTCACCTTATTTTTTTCCCACTCTCTATCACTTTCATACAATCCAAAGCTTGCCTTTCTTTCTTTCTTTCTTTCTTTCTTTCTTTCTTTCTTTCTTTCTTTCTTTCTTTCTTTCTTTCTTTCCAGCCTGTCCTTGTCTTTCTTCCTCTCTTTCTCTTTCTCTTGCTCTTCCACCCATCAATAGATGAAAGCACTGAAGCCAGGCAGCATGGATACTTATTTCAATATTCATGAACTTTTTTCAATAGACAGCAAATGCTTCCCCATCGGTGTTGCTTTGCTGCCTCCCAATGGCCAGGTCATTAAACAATAAGCCTATTTAAGATGCTTTCAGCTGAAAACCCACACTCAAGCTTAGCAAGCAATCACAATTAGGATGACAATCTACTGATGTTCAAAGACGCCAGCTGAGTTGCAGTATGACCTCAGTGGGTTTTGTTGCCACTTCCTTGCCATTTGACTGCAATTGTCACACAGTATAATTCTGAATAATACTGCAAAATACTTCTTGGTAGTGTAGGAAGTCAGCACCCCCACCCCCGAGAATGAAATATTTGGGGGGATATTAAAAGAGGCAGGATAGAATATTTCCTCTGAAGGAGAAAAGGAGAAAAAATCTTAACAAAAGCAGAAAGCAGCCCCAGTCTTCCTGTTATAGACAAAAAGCCTCAAGCAAAAAGGCCATTTGGAGATTTTGAATGGATATTCAGACTGGGCCAATCTATTCATAAACAAAACACCTTTAGCCCCCACGGCTGATGGGATTAAGAATTTACATTTCCCCACCCAGCTCCAATTACAGGACAGGACGTCCCAGCCATAATGGGAGTCAGGCAACAATAATTGTAATACCAAAAGGGCACATTCTTACACAGGTCAAAGTACATTTCACAACAGGCATCTCAAACACAAAATCCTAAAGAATAAAAACCCACCCACTCTCAAATCCATTTTGTCAGCTGTCCCACAACTGCATGCTGTTGTTGGTTCTGTTCACCATTAAACCTTCTTTCCAAACAGCTAGCCTTCATTTTATTTCCAGTGTCTTAGTCTCTATTTTATTTACTCCTGGCTTGGAACTGGACCTGATGATTTTTCTTTCAACAGTAGAATTCACTGGTTGGGTTCAAACAACAAAATAGACAACCCTAACATAAGGTTCGTTGTGTATAATTTAGATGGACTCTATGGTTTTAAAAGGGGAATGTTAGTTTTATTACTACCTATGGTGTACTGTTTCTTAAATCACAGGCAATATTTGTTAAATAATTGCTGCTTGGAAGCAACAGTTGTTACAGACAATCATCTTCCTGGTTATTCTTTGTAAACTTCCTGAAAACATTTAGTGGCCCATTGTGTGGAACTAAATGAAGGATTAGATGAGCTGTTGACCTGATCCAGCAAGCTTTGCTTATGTTGTTTTTTCTACACAAGACTAAAGGCTATATTCTGCCTGACTGAGGTCACCAATTGCAACAAAAAGAACAAAAAAATGACACAAAACATTGACATTGTAGTGATGGTGAATTCATGTAGCTTAGGAGGGCATGACATTCTATGAACCTGAGAGTTGCAGATATTTTATTACTCTACAGATATTAGTATTAGTACTACATTATCTACTATGTGATGTCATCAGTTTTGGCATCACTTCAGAATTCCTGCATTGATAATGTTATCTAGTAGATATCGAGACACCAACAAGATGCAAAACCAGGTCTGAGAACTCCAACAATGCAATTTTGACATCTTTCAAGATAGTTCACCCTATTGCTTACCAGACAGGAAAGTGAGGACTTAGAACAAATAAGGGTGAACAGAACAGTAACAGGAGGGTTTTTCTTGACCTTCTGAAATACAACAAAGTTTAGATAGGGAGCTACATTTGGATTAGGAAACCAAGCTAGCATGGTGTGGTGGTTAAAGTGTTATAGGATGGCACTGAGGGACCCAGGTTCAAATCCACCATTAACCATGAAAATTCACTGGGTGATCTGGGGTCAATCACTCTGTCTCAGCTCAACCTACCTCACAGGAATGTTGTTATGGAAAAAAATGGAGCATAGAAAGCCATGTATCCTACTTTAGAGGCAGGAAGTATATCTAATAAAAGGGTGTCTAGCCACAAAATTATTCAGTATTTGAAAGATCAATGTTTTTTTCATTTAAGGAAGTAAACTAACATCTTTCAATGTAATAGCAAAAGGGGGGGAAGAATTCAATATTATGAATTTCCCCACATAGTCCTCTTTTTTAGCTAATTGATTTGAATGAATGAAAGAAACAGAAGAAAAAGAAACATTGGCACACGAAGCAGTAAAATATGTAAGCTCAAAGCCTTTATGAGTTTTGGGGGGCACATAGAGCAGAAGTCCCCAACCCCCAGTCCATGGACCAGCATCAGGCCGCAGCATGCCAGAAACTGGTCCGTGCAAAGAAGCAAAGACTCACCCGCGGGATGCAGGCAGTACATGAAACCACACCCCCTCCAGTCTGCAGAAAACCTCTTCACGGAACCGGTCCCTGGTGCTCAAAAGGTTGGGGATGTCTGACATTGAGGATGTAGAAAGTAAGGAAGATGACCATGAAGAAAAGATACAGAAACAGTTGCTAGGCCAATGGGCAAAAGCATTTTAGTCCAGAACAATGCAATAACATATGGAAGCCATTCAGGCAGATGCCTTCCTGGTTCATGGAGTCTATTCTGAGGGGGAAGGGTCTGGGAGCTGCACAATAATTCTAGTGAGCTATTGGTCCTTTTAATTCTGGCAAAGATATGTAGGATGAGAATCAATGGACCTTCTCATCCTTGGGTTGAGTCTTGAGACATTCTTAAAATTGGACATCTTCTGGAAAAAAAATCCCAAAATGGGATTCCTCTCCTACAAGAATGTACAGAAATCCCATGTTCATCAGAAGCCTATATTGGGACCTGGAGGAATTTTTTTAACCCCAAAGTCAAAAAACTGTACATGAAGATGGAAGTGAACATTAATCACAAATTGTTTTGTATCACTCGGCAAGTATCTATTTCTGTATTTGTCATTCAGCCAAGACAAGGAAATCCAGGTTAGGAAATCAAGACAGAGAAAATAATAATAAATGACACAATTGGCACACCACAGGAAATGAAACAATGAAATTACTAGCCAAAGACAATTGTCAGAGATGGAAAATGGATATGCATGCTCCCACACAGATTATTCTATATGAACATATGATTTGGAAAAATCTGAAAAAAAGTATTATATTTTATGAATTCTTTGTCTGTGTTACACACAAAGAAATAATGTATTATTCTTTATTGTTTCATTCTGGAAATTATATCCTATCTTTATACAATAAATGGCAGGATTTTGCTAACAGGGATCTGAAACTGTGTTCTTGAGTTCTTCCTTTTCTTCCTTTTCTAATCTGGTTTTACTCTGATCAAGTTATATACAGTAGATGTTTATATGTGTTTCTCCAAGTACATTCTATTTCTAATATGTACATTGGCTATGAGTAATTTTGTCTTCAATGTATGTTCAGTACATTTATTTGCATCAACATTCAGAGATTTTTATATATACCCAGCAAATAAAAACATGTTTATTGTAATCATGAGGAATACATTGGCTGAGATATAGATTTGAAAGTATAAATGAGATAGATCTGAATTAAAAATTCTTCACAAGCAGTAATGTTAACATCATATCAAGAATTGGATGCAGACAGTGTTCTTTAAAACTATAACTTGGTGTTTTTCTTGATAACTGTGAACATAATTACAAATTGGAAAGAAAGACAGAAACATATATTTATTTATTTATGAGAGATATTATCATATAGCAACAGATAACTATTTTAATGTACTATTTTAACTATGTGTCATACTATTTTAAGCTTCTTTTAAGAAACCACCCAAAAGCAAATACTGTAAAGGGAAGCCCTCATTTGATGGCATATGAAAAATGCTAGTTTTTTTAATTAAAAAATAATTTTTAAGTTTAATTTTCAATTTCAGTGTTAGATCAACACAACAGGGAGAATTCCTAAAAATCATTGTATTATTTTGTTCTTTTCAGTAATGCTAGAGTTGAATGGGTTTTTTTCTTCTGAATGCACAACAGAGAAATGAACCAAGTTGCTTGTGTGTCATCTCTGTTAGTGTAATATAAGTTTTTTACTTCAGTTGCTGTGGGATTTTTCTTTCTTTTTTTTTAAACTATGAATGGCATGGTGGCCTACTGGTGAAGACTCTCACCTTCCACTCGCAAGGTTGAGAGCTGAATCCTAGGTAGCAGTAGATGATTCTCTCCCAGGGTGCAAAGAGAAAATATCTCCTGCAAACTCCACATAGGCATCAGGAAGGGCATCCAGTGTGTAAATACTCAACTCCATTCAGTTACAGTGACACTCCCCTGAATTAAGCGATTATAGGGTCGTAAAAAGGGAGTGATTACATAATCAGAACTGACAGTATGTTGTGGGGGGGGGGGAGGAGAGTGGTTCACAAAAAAAAAATTACCTTTTACCTTTATTCCAGTTATGAACAAGTAGCTGTATTGTAGTGATAGATGTTTCTTTCTTTGAATCATCCACCATTGCTTACTGGAGGAGAGTCATAAAAATATCATTCTTAATACAGTTCCACACCCAAAGATTCTTGTACACTCATTTCTGTCCATGTACCGTTTCCCAGCTAAGCAGGTTAAAATAACCAAAATATGAATGAGTAATCCAAAACTGAGTAATCTGGCTGGCATTATTGTTATTTTAAATTTTTCTTTCTGATAGAAAAACAAAAACTCAAACAAGGTACTGAAAAGTTCCTTCAGGTGTTTTTCTTATTATTTTTATCATTTATTGCACAATCTTATGCATGTTTACTTTGAAATGCCCCGTGAAATCTTCCCTAAATTACTGTACTTAGAATGATTGACTGCATGAATGTTAAATGTTAAAATAGCTTCTGCCGTAGCAAAATTCTTAACAATATTATGACAGCTACTATGAGGTAAGAGACATTTCATTGGTCAATGGAGTTGTCGAATGCCTTTATACAGAGAGATACTGGACTTTTCTATAAAAAAATATCTTCCATCCTCTGGAATAGAAGACCCTTAATAGCAGAATAGATGAGCCTCACATATTAATAATGGGCACCGCTTTTTCCAGTTCAAACATCTGAATAACAGAATATGGGTCTGTTACATCTAGATTTTGAATTACATCCTGCCCCTTCCTCCCTATTTTTTTAAATACTTAACTTGTTAGTTGGTTTATTAAAAGCCAGTATGCCCTGCCCTTTCAAATAAATGTCAAGACTGAGAGTTAAAATTACATGTTGTTGGAAAATCAGGAGTCTCTTTTAGAACCCAATTGCAGGAAATCTGGATAAAGACACATACCTGTACTAAGTCAATCATAAAAAAAATTAAGGACAAAATCTCACCCTTGTGGCTTCCAACAATAACATTATCTATCACCAAAAGTACAACAATTAAACATTATTATATAGGGGTCTGCATGCTTTAAGAATGATTTGAAAAATGGGCTTTGGATCTTGCAAGAACACAGCCCCTCTCTGCTATTTATTAAAGTACCCCAATATTTTCCAGGCTTCTATACAAGCATGGAATCCTGAAAGAAAGATAGTGCTGCTGCTTTAAGGAATCCACTCACTAAACCTGGTTCTATTGATCTTCCTCCGTCTCTCCCTCACAGAACTGCCAATTGCCCTTCCTCTTTCTGATCTATGTAATTCTCATCTAAACCATGGTCTTCCCTCTTTGCTCCACTCCAAAGCATTCTGAACTCCGTCTGGAACTAGCTTTGGAAGCAATGTGCAAAGATGCACTGAACAGGACAATTGTGTTGTTTTAATTATAGAGATTCATTCAATATAGAAGGAAGATGCATTAGATGATGATCTACATACTGCATGAAAGACTAGTATAGTTAAATGTTGGGTTCACAATTCATATTGTCCATGACTACTATAAAAACATAAAAGCTCTCCTGGATCTGTCATCAGCTCATCTAGTTCTGACTTTACTGCCACAAAATGGCCAACTTGATTCATCTTGGAAGCTCATAACTGGAAGATAATGGTCTCATTCTATTGCTGCCTCATAGGAACCACTATTTAAGGCATACCACTCTGGTATGCCTTGGTGGTATGTAATAAAATAATAAACAGCCATAATATTAGCAGCAATTGATAACCTGATCCTCCATGACCTAATTGGTCCACTTTTCAAAACTTCTATATCAGTTGCCTTTAGCAGAACTGCTGGCAGCAATTTCATGGTTTAACTAATTACTGTGTGAAAACCTATTTACTTCTCATCATCTGAATTTCCTTACATTTATTTTATTTGTTATTAAGTTTTGCCCCACCCAAGCTGCTTTCAATAAGTGCAAAAAAATAAAATCCATACTATAAAGAAATAAAGGAATAAAATCAGTGTCTTTTAGAATCAAACTCTGAAATATTGATTCAAGGAATAACATAAATTTATTGCATTATTTCTGCCGTACACGTGGGTGTCCTTGGGAGAGGCAAGAGGAACTAATGACAAAGTGTACATCACGGCATCAAGTGCAAACTTCACTCCTTTCATTCGTGTCACAATGTTGCAAACAAGTGTATAAGGGAGGAATTTATAGCATGACATCATGTTATATGTTTCCTCATTTTAACATCTAAACTTGCCACAGATGCCTCTAATTGTGCATAATTCCTATAATTCCATCATGTTTCCCTTCTCCTGTTTCCTATTAACCTACCCTCTAACCTAATCAACATTACTGTAAGAAATTACAAATTATTATTATTACGGATCATCATACAGTCAGCCAGAGGTTCACTGGATTTGGCATTTATGTCCTTATTATTATAATATATTCACAACAATATCAAATTTCAGCTGCCAATTGTTTACCTGCATATGCCTCAAGTTCTTCTCAAGAACCTAGATTGTTGTAATGTATTGGTGGAGTATTGGTGCAGATCCAAACAGTGTAGTCTTTTGTATTAACAGATGGAAATTTTCTAAATGTGCAGATTTTTAAAGTACCATCCAAGATTTTTTCATCTGGCATCCATGTGCCATTAACTACTGGGACCAGCATGCCATTTTATGCCATAATTTTTCAACTTGAATTTTCAAATCTTGATACTTTCTAAACTTTATCTTTTACTATCCCCTGATATTACTATATCAATTATCCACACATTCTTTTTTTCAACTACAATTTAAATCTGATACATGCCAAGATTTTATCAGTTTTTATTCAGAAATCCCACACTATTTTAATCTGTTCATCTTCATCTAGTTTTTCAACTAAATGTTGTGTTGTACTGTGTTCCTACCAATTTTTTTTTACTTGGCACATCATCATTTTTACAGATATTCCAGTGAATTATTTTGGCAACTGTGTAATATCATTGTGATCTTCTTGCATTAGCCAAGTATATGATCTATTGTTTCTTCTGCTTCTTTGAACAAACTGCACTTTGAATCATTTGGTGATTTTTTTTAAATCTGTCCTTGATTCCATTCATTTGAATAGCTTGCTCTTGAGCACCCAAAATCAATCCTTTCATTTCTTTTTTAATGTTCTATTTGTAGGCCATTGTCAGATTTTATCTTTATTCATTTTCCCCCATTTTTTTGTAGAAATTGAACATATAATGTTTTCCTTGCCAGCATTCTATTTTTCTGATGTTTGTGTTTTGTTTCCTGTACATTCAGTAAATTCTAATCTTTAAACAACATCAATGCTTGTTCTTAACTGCCTTTTATGTAATCAGCTAATGCCTGCTTTTCTTCTTTGACAGTTTGTTTGACTTGACGTAAGCCTCTGCCACCATTTCTCTGGGGCAGGTATAATCTATCAATGTCACTATGGAGATGTAATGCATATTAAACAGTCATAGATTTTCTTGTTTTTCAACCAAACTCTCCATTTAATAATTCCAGCAGTGTATAATATCACAGGCATGGCCCAGATATTGATGGCCTTGATGGTGTTTCCATTGTTCAATTTTGTCTTCTGCAATGTTCCCCCTTTTTGGATGCCTTCTCTACTAATATTTTTAACTTGTTCTTGCTTGACGTTATCCAACTCTAAAATTCACAGATACTTGTAGGCTTCATCCTGGTGGCTCCTGATAGTATGGCCATCATTGTATAGGTAATCTACTTTTAGATTCACAGTCTGAGACTGGTAGAAACTTAGTAATTCAGGTCCTAGCCAAGAAACTAAGAATTATTAAGGCAGTGTTAAAAATATAGGCAGTTCCAAGCAGGTGGCTATTTTTTTAAAAAAGTAGGGTGTTCTCATCTGATAAATTCAATATTTCCAAAATCAAATTTCCATTTAGAATTGCTCCAACAGTTCCAATCATGATTGGTATCACCACTGATTTCTTTTTCTATTCAGTTTAACAGAACAGAATAACAGAGTTGGAAGGGACCTTGGAGTAATAATAATAATAATAATAATAATAATAATAATAATAATAATAATAATAATAATAATAATAATAATAATAATAATAATAATAATAATAATAATAATAATAATAAAGTTGGAAGGGACCTTGGAGGTCATCTAGTCCAACCACTTGCTCAGGCAGGAAATCCTATACCATTTCAGACAAATGGCTTTCCAGTCTCTTCTTAAAAGTTCCAGTGTTGAAGCATTCATAGCTTCTTGAGGCAGGTTATTCCACTGTTAATTGTTCTAACTGTCAGAAAATTTCTCCTTAGTTCTAGGTTGCTTCCCTCTTTGGTTAGTTTCCATCTGTTGCTTCTTGTCCTGACTTTGGGTGCTTTGGAGAATAGTTTGACTCCCTCTTCTTTGTGGCAATCTTCTAGTCCAACCCCCTTCTCAAGCAGGAAACACTATACCATTTCAGACAAATGGTTGTCCAATTTTTTCTTAAAAACCTTCAGTGTTGGAGTACCCACAACTTCTGGAGGCAAGCTGTTCCACTGATTAACATTAAGAAATGGTGGATGACCATAAACAAATGTAGAATTTTTATCTGCAAGTCCCAGTATTTTGAAATTTCTTTTCAATTGTTTTTCCTTAGGACTACCATTATCCAGAATGGCAACATCAATGAAGCAGACATTCTTCTTTTCAATTACTGTTATATCAGGCATGTTATAGACAAGATGCCTGGCTATATCTTAGTCCCATAAATCCTTAACCTGCTCATTTTCCAAAACCTTCTCAGCTAAACTACCCTCCCAATAGGTTTTACTATATTTAAATGCAAACCTCCAATAGTTTCCAACAAATAATTTTGGCAATTTGATCAAGATGCTGCTTATAGACAGTTTGTGAGATTTTGCTGCAGCTACTGATCATTCTTTTCACTACAAATATGACATTTGCAATTGTTTGCTAATGTCAGTTGGCAGGTAGTTGGCAAAGCTTCTTTTTGACCCACTAAAATAAAGCCTTCAGTTTCTTTCTTTAACACTCCATGTGGGATTTATCAGTTTTTCCTTGTACATTGTTCAAGTATTGACCATGCATTGGATTATTCTTCCAATTAAGAAATCAGTTTTGAATTGTTTCTTTTTTATATTCAGCCTTTAGCCTCTTGTTTTCAAGAGCTTTTCTGAGCCGATTTTTAGCTTTTTTAATGTAGCCATTCAAGTCATGCTTTTCTCCCTCCACAGGATTTAAAATCTTTTCCTCCAGAAACTTAGGAGACTGTTGGAGAGAATGCCCATTTTTCATTAGCATATTTGTCACAATCTCTCCTACTCTACTTCTAAAAATATCAATTCAGACTTCTTTTCCATGTGAAAAAAGAGAGAGAGAAAGCATTCATTAAATATAGACCTTTAATATTTTTATTATCTTATCATTCATCAACTCAACTGTCTCTCTAGCTGGCTTTCAATAATGATATAGTTCAATAATTATTAATTATGTAGACACACATGCACATAAGAATATTACTAATTATGATTATGCAGAATTGAATAGTAGATATATTTGTATTGTATTTGGGTTGCAAAATATCAGATGACCAACTAAATAACTGTTTTCTAGTGGCTGTTAGGATTTATTTTTTTTTTGCATGTATAAAAACCCTAGGAAATGAAATGTGTTTTTCCCAAAAATATTACAACAACTTTTC
This sequence comes from Protobothrops mucrosquamatus, assembly GCF_001527695.2. Taxonomy (NCBI): domain Eukaryota; kingdom Metazoa; phylum Chordata; class Lepidosauria; order Squamata; family Viperidae; genus Protobothrops; species Protobothrops mucrosquamatus. Next base: position 210,394 of record NW_015387085.1, read on the forward strand.
TCTGAATTCCTAACCAACATAGCTACTAACCATCTCCATATGAGTTTTAGCTGCAATACATCTGGGAAGACCAACTTGGGGGACATTATTTTAAAACAGTAGCTAAGTAGGACTAATCCATTTTTTTCTTCCTTCATAATCTACCCCAGTAAAAATATTGTCTCCTTTCCCCAAATTGTAGACCTCAGACTCTGCATTACAAAAACATAAGCAGTGGGAAAGTCAAGCCACTAAAAGTTTGCTGCAATGCTTATTGTAATATAAATAAAGATTTGCTTCAAAAACATTTGGAATGCTGGCTATTGTTTTATTTTTCAGCCATAGTCATGGAAAAGATGTTAAATACATATAGATATCGGGATGTGTAAACAAGGTAAAATCTTGTTCAAATCATTAATTTGGTTTAGAAAATCAAACCAGTACAGATGTTCAGATCAAATCTTCCAAATAGATCTGCTAAAAGACACTAAAATTGGGTAAGCACTTATTCCATCTTCAAGGGCTGAGATTGAAAGGGTTCCTGATTCACTAAAGCTCAAGCGAATAGCCACAGATGATATAGTATTGATTAGAGGTGGAACCTGTAAACAAGTAGTCACTATTTTGTTTTTAAACCACTTGTCCCATCATTTATTCCACATATTGAAAGCAGCTTATAAAGATTTGGTTAACAGGACATTCCTATATATGCTTAGAGTTTTTCTTTGAAGCGAAGTCTACTGAATTCAGTGGGACCTTCTCCAGTATACCTTGATACAAGATTACAAATAACAGTAAAGTCATTATTAAGGCTACATAATTGTTAAAGAATAGATTTTTCTGTATTGTTTGATTATAGATTGTGTTTATCAATTTCTTAACAAAAAATTGACCACCAAGAACCCATCTCAGCTACTTTTCAAATGACTTGACTTCTACTAGACCCATGAAAATTTTGGAAGAAAAGGAAGGTTGGACAAGCTGAAAGAATGCCAACTGACTGAGTTAATTATCCTGTAGAAGTCAGAAAAAATAGAGGAACTCCTAACTGCAGGCAGGGGAAAAACATACACATACAGGTTGAATATTCATCAGACTTGGGTTTATGAAGGGTCATGTTATGAGTCATGTGGAAGATGATTGGCAAAGAAAAAAATCCCAGTAGTTGGACTGACTTAATGGAACAATAGGCTTAGAATTAGGGAAAGGGGTAGCTTGAAAGGAAGGAAGCAGTCGTCAAGTTACATTTACTCAGCAGGTTTCGTAACTATCCTAGCAGGCAAATACCAAGAACTGGCAAGATTCCTAGGATGAATACGCCCCTTTGGGGCGTGTGTGTGTGTGTGTGCGTATATAAGCATCCAAAATCTGAGTGGCCTAAATTATACTCTTTATTTTGTAAGAGTACCACATCTTACCTTTTTGTATATGAGGAAAACGAAGGAAGAAAACAAAGAAATCAGCAGTGGTGTTATGGGCCACCACCAGCAAGGGCTAGGGAGAAGATTGTTGCTACTGATGCTCGTGCAAATGATGACAAGTAAGTATTAATGGACTTCCTGCACAAATATTTCTCACTAATGAAAGATGGGACAGACACAGCAATATGCAATATCCGAGATTAAATGCCAAAGTTCCATCAGGGTTCAATATTTGTAGTGGATTTTCTCTTCTTTTCTTTCCTCTCCCCTCCCCTTCCCCTTCCCTTTCCTTTCCCTTCCCAGCAAAATGCAGTACTAAGCTTCTGAAAGGATTTATTAGATTTTCAACGGCACTAGTATGGAACATGTTTAAAAATTAGGTGCACAATTTATTTTCTCTGTTTTGGGAAGGTGAGGGAGAAATTTGGCTGGCAGGCTTGGGCAAATGAGGTGAGCAGCACAACAGCTAAATTTGATTTCATTACAGTTACATTTGTACTCAGTGAAAAGGTCATGTGGAACATATGATTACTCTATGGGCATGTTTTAATCATTTTCTTAATTCATCACAGTCAACACTTTAATTAGAATTGACTTCAGGAGCCCCACTTTATAGGGCAATTAGGGCGACTCAGAACTTCCTACTGTCACCATCAAGACTAAATAAGGAGGGAACCTAATTTAGGAAATAGCCATCAGACAGCATCTCCATTATAAGAAGAAGCTCAATGATATCTTAGAAGAAACTTTGTCTGGGAGGAGCTGATTTTGGGTCATGCAAAGACAGGCCTAGGGCATGAGTGAGATATCACTGGGTTATGTTGTCTGTTGGGTTATGTCAATGTTCTAATGTATGCTGTCCAAAAAGAGAGAACTTTAAAAAGAAGGTGTTTCACCCAGTGAGTCAGCCTGGCTCTCAGTTAATGAGTTTGTGACAATATGTAACATTTGTGGACCTTCTTATTGTTCTGAAGTATTTTATCTTCATTGTCATTGACAAAACCGTGTTTGAATCCTAAATCCTAAACCTAAACTTCTTGGTAGCTGTGATTTAAGCTTATGTGTGAAACCATCTATCACTGTGGGATGAAATATGATTTGTATGCTGATGATATCTAATTATACATATCTGCACCTGGAGAACTAAACAATGCTGTTTATATCCTCTCTTAATGCCTGGAATTTATGAGAGTCTGGATAGAGAACAGCAATCTTTAGTTCAACCCTGGCAAGTCTGAATAGCTTGTGTTTGGGGGCCTTCCAAATCTGGGATTTTACCATATTTTTTACTGGATGGATTTGCATTTCCCCAAACAGACTCTATGAGCAATTGGGGAATATTTTTGGGCTCACAGCTCTTGTTTAAAGAGCAGGCAGCAGGCATGGCTTAGAGGGCCTTTGCACAACTTCGTGTTGGTCATCAGTTGTGCCTGTTCCTGGATAGGCTCTACAGGTAGTCCTTGATAGTCACTTAGCAACTATTTAAAGTTATACTGTATGTATGACCCGGATTCAAATTTCCAATGGCTAGAGCCCTCCTGTGATCACATGATTGCATTTTGGGCATTTAGCAATCAACCCACATTAATGACCATTTGTGATTTGCAACATCTTTTGCTGGAAACTGGTGTTTATTTCCAAAAAGCCTGCTTGCAGACAGTGGATCCACTTAATGATCGTGACATTTGCTTAACAAGCAAAAAAGATTGTAATATCGGGCATGGTCAAGTGGTGTCCCATTGATGACCAGAAAGACTTATAATAGTAATTCTGGGCTCAGTTATGGTCCTAAGTCAAGGACTACCTGTATTCTCAGTTATTCATGCCCTGATCACAGCACGAGCACTTTACATCTCTGTTCCATGGGCTGCATCAGTTGCTAGTTTGCTTCTGGGTTCAATTCAAGATACTGAGGTTGACCTTCAAATCACTGTGTGGCCTGGTTATTTGAGGGATTACTCTCCATAGTTACATATACCCATTGCATCAGTTCCAGAATTATGTTATATATGGTATATTATTATATATTAATATATTATATTATTTATATAATATTATGTTAAGGGGCTTCATTTGAGTGGACCCAGAAGATGAGTCTTTTCTGCCATAGCACTCATCCTCTGGACTCTCTTTGCACTCCTGGTAAAATTGGCTCTGACCCATTGACTTTCTGGAAATCCCTTAAAACCTGGTTTTGTCAACAGGCTAGGGTGTCCCACAGAAATAGGGATTTTGTGGAATGGCTATATTGTATCTAAGGCCTTGAATGTATTCTCCCATGGTATTGTTTATATTTATGTTTTAATGAGTTCTTTAAATGGTTTTAATGAGTTCTTTAAACTCTGCTTCTTTGTTTTAATTGTACATCACCAAAATTACATCTGTGAGATGGTCAGCTAGATAAATGTGATAAATAAATGAAATAAATAAAATAAGCAGCTTAAATATAAGTAATACCTATACTGCAGCTTCCAAATTATTTGTATTGTATTAAAATAGCAATCTAAGCTGTAACTCTCATGATTTTATATATTTCTTTCTTTTTAGATGTTGAACCAACCTATGCTACCAGAGGTGAGCATCAGTTATTTTTGCTTGTATATTGACTTATTAGCATGCTATTGATTAGAAAGATTATCCTACTAAATACTAAAATATAGGGGATGTGAACAAATACTATTTTCACTCTAATGTTCTGTGAAGTGTAGCCATCTAGAAACTATATAATAGAAATCGTGGCAGTGCTGTATCTTATTTCAATTAAAGCTGAAAAAATATTGAATATTGCCTTTACTAGCATCAAAGTCATTTACGGAATGTTAGTCACATGGTCCACATGCACCCCAGTAGGTCATCACCAGGCTCAAGAGGTACACAAAATGTTTCCAAAAATGCATTAAAAATTGGAGGAACTTAAAGGATTCTTTGAGAAATGTGAAGAGGCTGGATCCTTAGAAAGGGAACAAGATTGGAAGAGGACACTTGGTTCTTGGCAACGTGGAATATGAAAAAAAGTGGGTGGGTGGACAAATAAAAAACAGACTTGGGATAAAGGTCTTTGGCTAAGCACAGCCAGAGGAGAGGAAAAGTGCAGTCCAAAAGGGAAATAAAAACTAAAAGAGAAAAAATGGAGGCATGGAGTAAGGAGAAACAGAGCTTGTAGTCAAGAAGAGGTTGGCCAACTTAAGAGTTTATAGATTCCTACCTTTTAGATTTCAGCTCTTTTTGGAATTCCAAGAGTAAGAATCTAAATCCAGGTAACCAGGAAATACCATGTGACCCTACAGGTACTGTTGTGTCCTGAGCCTGCAGAAGCTGCCCGGGACCAGACTGAGTGGCGCCAGCCTTGCGCGCATGCTGCTATTGGTTGGAATTGCCCGGGGATCCGAGGGTATAAATAGAGGCCTGCGTGCCTCTGCTCTTGTTGGTTGTTAGCTGTAGAGAGAGAATAAAGATCTGTTAGCAAAATGCATTGCTTCCTTCGCCATTATTCTCCGGACTTAACAGGTACAATAAACCTTTCCTTTTTGCTCAGTCTGTGGAAAACAGGGATATCTAGACCGGATTGTAGGGGGTAAAGATTCCCAGGATGGAGAGTGGCCTTGGCAAGTGAGCATCAAGTTGAATGGGGAACATCACTGTGGTGGTTCTCTTGTCACAGATCGATGGATCATCACAGCCTCACATTGTTTTAGTCTGTAAGTATGCACTCTACAACCTGACGTCTTTCAGTCCTGTTTCTTGGGAAAACAAAATTCTTGGTAGAGTTTCAAAGCAGCCTTCCAAGGTCTTCCAGTGCCTTCCCAGCCAATGGGGGAATTCACAGACAATCTTCTAAATCAGACTCCTTATTTAATAATGGCTGTCAGCCATATATGGTAGAATAGACTAAGAAAAGACACCATGTAGATCTGAAGCTATTATTAGAACAACTAAAGCTATTATTATTAGAACAATCTAAAGCTATTATTAGAACAACTATTCTAACAGAATATTACAAGTTCTGATTATGCTCCCCTTCCTGCCTCTTTTACCTTCAGGTAAATTATGGGGGCTATATGAGCCATTTTCATAAAGCACTTTTTTGCCTGGGCTCAACCCTTGTTTATCTGATCACTTGCATTGGTAATAGAACTTTTCTCTGTCCTTCAAGACCATCCTTTATATTCACTACAATCACATCTATTAAGGAAAACAAGACTGTATGTCTTCATATACTTTGCATGGAGGGGGCTTTAAGTCAATCTTCACACTTAGTGACTGCCTGGACAAGTCCTTGCACTTTTCATATATTATTAGAACAATAATATTAACTATAAAGATAAAAATGCCCTTGAACTGAACTTGACTCCTGCAGGTTTGCCATTGTTGTTTTCTGAATTTTTTTTAACTTCTCAAAATAACCTGAGATTTCATCTTTCATCCAAGAACTATCAACCAAGCCTCATTCTGCTTAGCTTCAAAGCCCAGAAAAATTCAACCACATGGTGAACTTGCAAAATTAAATGAATTGATTTCAACCTGCATTTGAATCAGTTTGAGATGAAACTGAAAATTTGATCATGACTAATTTAAATGTCATAGCTGAAGAAACAATAAAGTTTTTTACTTCTTATTTTTGCTATGTTTTGCTTATCTTTCAAAGTTTTGTTTTCATTTTCCCCATTGATTTTATTTTAATTATTTTTTCCTATAAAACTAGGATTTTTAAAAAATTAAGAAACAAATATTAATTATAAAAACACAAATCCAGTTGATCAATAGTAGAAACGTCTATTTGAAAGGATATTAAATGTATACTTCAGACAAGAACAGTATTTTTGTTTTGATGGTAGTATGTATTTTCATGTTTGTGCATTTTTTAACATATAAATTTAATTTTATCTAGATATAATTGTATATGTTCACATGTGCATACAGAGAGAGGGGGAGAGAGGGGGGGAGGGAGGGAGGGAGGGAGGGAGAGAGAGAGAGAGAGAGAGAGAGAGAGAGAGAGAGAGAGAGAGAGAGAGAGAGAGAGAGAGAGAGAGAGAGAGAGAGAGAACGATGTACATTTAAAAAAAGAAGGATTTATTTTGGACTTTGGTTCAGTGCTACAGCTCATCTTGTTTGGCACCAAAATTAATTCCATTTGTCATACACAGACTTTTTCTCTCTCTTTCTCATCTGTGTGTCTCTCAGGATCAACAATCCTTCTAATTTTACTGTACTAGTTGGAGCACTGAAACTTTCAGATCCAGGACCTCATTCAATCATAGCCTCTGTGAAGCACATTATTCTCAATCCCACCTATGAAGGGGATTCAAGGATTGGAGACATTGCCCTCGTCCAACTGGAGCAGCGACTGCCTCTGGCCCAACATATCAGCCCCATCTGTATCCCCAATGCCAACATCAACTTCCTCCCAGGACAGAAGTGTTGGGTCACTGGCTGGGGGAATATTCGAAGCAAAGGTAGGTGTGGAAAATAAAGTGAACCTATGGAACTTCTACTATATATAATATTCAGATTTGGTCTGTTTGGGCAATTTTTTGATATATGATATGATTTCATCACTTGTAGTCTCCCCAGTGTCCATGGTTCAGAAGTGGTTAAGATTAACACATTTGGAGGACATCAAAAGAGACCTTTTTTATCATGATTAGCTGTTGCTCAGTGGCCTACAACCTTTTGGGCACCAGGGACTGGTTCCATGGAGAGAGGTTTTTCTGCAGACTGGAAGGCGCATATTTTCGTGTGCTGCCTACATCCCGCAGATGGGGCTTTGCTTGTTTGTGCGGCCTGGTTTCTGGTATGCCGTGGATGGCCACTGGGTCACAGACTGGGGGTTGGGGCCCCCTGTTTTAGATTTTATTGGGTTCCTTTAAATTAAATCTCTTAATTTACTCTCCTTGCAGAAGGACGACAGAACTCTGATATACTACAAAAGCTAGAAGTTCCCATAATCAGCACAAAAAAATGCAACACTCTCTACCGCCAGGACTCTAGACAGCCCAGGGCCACAAGAGAAATTAAAGAAGATATGATATGTGCTGGCTTTGCAGCTGGACATCGGGATGCTTGCCAGGTAAGATTTTGCTCAGTTTTACTCAATAAATTAATTAGAATATACATGTACAGTTCATGAGGTTTGGGCACCTTTTTTATTTGCTATTGAGATTTAATTGCAAAACTCTATATAATAGCCAAGAGTTAGCATTATCTTTGCTGCCTTCAGGTAATTATCCTGATTTTTGAAGCCTAAATATGGTATCTTTACTCCTAGTTAACTGAAAGGCACGCACACATACACAAATATATAAAAAAAATTCTTTCCACTCTTTTGTGTCTTTTTAGTATGATAGTGAAGATAAAAACTGGATTAAGTCTTGGTCCATATCCATGTCCATATTCCATGCTAATGATAAAGAATAAACCAGTATGGATTGGTATGAACTAGTTTGGGCATATAATAGAAATACACAACCAACAATCACAGATAGCACCTCAAGTTTCTCCAAGTGCCATGACCTAATAGTAGGGTCACTCTTGGTTTTGATGTACCAAAGGTGCTTTTTCAAAAGGCAACTGGACTTTGTTTTTCCTTGAAGACATTTTGCTTCTTCAGTTCTGACTGAATGGTGGAGGATAGAAGGATTTATATTCCTTGCAGTCATCTGGTCGTTAGCATTCTTTCTGAGAATCGTTGAGGCCACTTGGAGGTTTATTCATGCTGAAAGGACTGTGTTGTTGCACTATTCAGGTGACCCCAAGGGCACAGATAAACTTCCAAGATTCTAAGAAAGAGTGCTAATGACCAGATGATTGCAAGAAATATTAATCCTTCCATCCTCAACCATTCACTCAGAACTGAAGAAGCTTCTTGGATGAGAAGTGAAACATCTTCAAGGAAAAACAAAGTCCAGTTGCCTTCTGAAAAAGCACCTTTGGGACAACCATGACCTGGATGACTGAGAATCTCCATAGAACCTTGATTGAGATGTTTCTGTAACATGCTTTTGAAGTTGGCATCATGCTTTTTCAGTAGCTACTAGGGCCATTAAAATGGAATTTCTAATTTATTGCCTTTGGGGAAATAGAAATAGGGCCAAATTTGAACTCTTATAGATTAATTGATTTTCTATGGACTTCTTCAACTTCAGGTAACCTATCTCACAGTGCACCTTTCAAAATAACAGAAAACATTTATCTCTGCTGTTATTCAGTAACATATCCATCTACATTCTTTATCCTTTGTAACACATGCAGAATTAATAATAAGCATTTGCTTCCATCATTGTCCTTGTTTATCCTTAAGATCTGGTCTTTCTGCGCAGGGTGATTCAGGTGGCCCACTGGCCTGCCGGATGGAAGATTTTTGGTTTATTGCAGGAGTAGTGAGCTGGGGAGATGGATGTGCCCAGAAGAATCGTCCTGGAGTTTATGCAAGAGTGTCGTACTACCAGCAATGGATCCAGAGTCAAATACCAGAGCTCGTAGACATGAATAGTAAAGACCATTGGTCAAGGCTGAATTACAATAGTACCAGTAACAGTGCCTCTACTGGAAGTTTCAATTTCATCTCCCTCTCTGCTGCCACTATTGTTTTGCTGCTATTATCTCAACAAACTCTTTAAAAAAGGGAAGCAGTTATTTCTCCTGGGAAGATGTTTGTGTTGATCTTTTCTACTCCATTTTGGAAGAAAACAGAACTTATCAGAAATGTCAATGGGGAAACAAAGGATTTCAATTTTTTCCCTTCCTTGCTGTGATGAAGAATTCACTCCAGCATACCATCTTTGGTGCTGATACTCATGAAATTGATGGATATCCAAAAGCTGAGAGTATTCTCCATTCCAGAAATACTATTTGAACTAGAGGACTGGAATAGAGGAACCCACCACTGGGAACTTTTCCAATTCCTGGAACAGATTCAGTAATAGATATGGCAGCCTGTCTATTAGCTCTGGTTATATTATGGCTCATTTGTTTGGTTTATATCCATCCAAGAACTGCATTTCAAGCCTAGGCAACTTAATAAATGGTGTTGTTATCATCATTGTTGTAATTGCTAGAGGGAAGAAGAGCCAGTCTACACCCACTACTATATGGGTGCTTCAGGGTTGGGTTCTCTCTCCCCTTCTAGTTAACATTTACATGAGGCCACTGGGTGAGGTGGTCCATTGGCATAGGGGGCAGATATCATCATTATACAGATGACACCCAGCTTTATATGTCTACCTCAAGCTCTTTGAGTGATGTATGGGCATCCTATCTCAGTGTCTGGAAGTTTCAGGGAAATAGATGAGGATTGCCGTAGCCCAGACAGATCTGCAACATAGTGCTCCTCCTAAACTCATGGCTCCTGTTCAAAGAGCAAGTGGTAGCCATGGTTAGAAGAGCTTTTGCACACCTTCAGGTTGTGCACCAGTTGCACCCATTCCTAGGCCCTGTTCACAATTGCTCATGTCTTTGTAACCTTTTGTTTAGACTACTGCAATGCACTCTACATGGGGTTGTCCCAAAGAGCATTCAGAAACTTCAACTGATGCAGAATATGTTTGTGCAAGAACTAAATGGTACCAGGTATAAGGCATACATAACATAACATCATTGCTGTGTGAGCTGCGTTGGTTACCAGTATTTTTCTGGGTGCAATTGAAGGTGCTAGTTGTCACTTTTAAAGCCCTATATGGCTTGGAACCAGGTTATCTGAGGGACCGCCTTTTTCAAAGGGTCTCTACCCATCCAATTCGATCTAGTAGATTGGGCATGCTGCATATCCTGTCAGCCAGAAAATGTCAGTTTGTGGGATTAGAAGATGGGCCTTTTCTGCAGTAGTGTCTGCCCTTGGAAGTTAGAATGGCCCCAACCCTGTTATTCTTTTGTAAGGCTTTAAAAAACTGGTTATGTTCCCGAGCCTGGGGCACTGAATGTGTTAAGGACCCCATTTCTTGGCTTAATTGTTAACTGGCCAAGTATCTTAGCTGCTGCACATATTTATTTTGGGTGTTTTTTATTGTTTTTATTTTTTTAGAATGTTTTTATTGTTTCAATTGTAGTAATTTTTTAATTGTAAACCACCCAGTCATTGACTGAGATGGGCAACTAAATAAATTGAATAGATAGATAGATAGATAGATAGATAGATAGATAGATAGATAGATAGATAGATAGATAGATAGATAGATAGATAGATAGATAGATAGATAGATAGATAGATAGATAGATAAACAAATAAATAAATGGATGAATGAATGAATGAATGAATGAATGAATGAATGAATGAATGAATGAATGAATGAATGAATGAATGAATATTACTAGGCAGACTGATCAGTGGGGTATCACAGTTGAAAACAGATGACAAAATGCATGCGTATATATTGCAACTCAAGAGGATCTGATAGCTGAAGCAAGAAAAGTAATCATCTCTTCCTCCATTGTTCTCTTTTGCACACCTTTTTCCTTAGGTCAAGAGTTCTACCTCATTACCCTTCAACAGGTTAGATGGTTAGGCAAACTATGAGCTTCACATTGATTGTGGACCTTCTTGTGAGAGGCCCATAGCAGATGCCTATGCAGCAGTGTACCTAACATGTAATAAAGGAACTAATAAAGGAGAATATTTGTTGCTCAGGGTTGAAATGAGGAATCTTTGATGCTCTCTGAGCTTGGTTGTTTTCTTGCAGACATTTCATTAACCAAACTAGGTAACATCATCAGTGCTAGTGATAGCACTGGTTAGGAGGTTAGGAGAGCCTTTGCATACCTTCAGGTGGTGTGCCAATTGTGCCAATTCCTGGACCGGGAGGCCCTGCTCACAGTAACTCGTTCCCTTGTAACCTCTTGCTTGTTTAGACAACTGCAATGCACTCTACATGGGGCTGCCCCAAAGAGCATTCAAGAGGAATAACTTCATTTCTCCTACTGGTAGACCTGGTTTTACTTGGCACTTGTGGCAGTGAAGTCTTATTGTCAAAGACCACTAGGATGCAATGCTGCAGTACTTTTGCTTTCCTGTGAGGGTCACCCAACATCTTGGGGAGAAATTTAGATCAGAAAGTCAGTGTAGAAGAAAAGGATAATTCCAAGCAACTTTGAGATTAGGAGAAATCCAACAGAAAATTCCATTCAGAAATTTCTCAACATTGTTAGTGATTTAAAACCATAGTCGGCAAAAGATTGATCAACATCTACTAGTAGCACACTGGTCATTTTCCTTTTTTAAAAAAAATATATTAATTTAAGCTAAATTATATTGCTGGAATCAAGAAAGTTCAGAGTGAAATGGAAGCAGAATTTAATGTGTGAAAAGGTTGATGTAAATGTGCTCAGGAAATTTTTATTCCAGCAGTTATGCCAGGTATGGCCATTCATTGTCCACCTATATTATTTTTGCACTTCCCAGAATGCCTAGGATTTTCCATTAAAATGTGCCATTAAAAAAATACTGAATTCTAAATTTTCTGAAGGCGTGTTTTTGTGGTGTTTCTTGGAGCCATGGTGGCACAGTGGTTAGAATGCAATACTGCAGGCTAACTCACTGCTCATTCCAGGAGTTCGATTCTGAACAGCTCAAGGTTGACTCAGAATTCCATCCTTCCAAGGTCAGTAAAATGAGGACCCAGATTTTTGGGTGCAATATTCTGACTCTGTAAACCTCTTAGTGAGGGCTGTAAAGCACTGTGAAATGGCATATAACTCTTACGTGCTATTGCTATTGTGTACTAAATTAGAGGGAAAAAGCAAGAAGTGAACTTCTTAGAACAATGTTTCTCAACCTAGGCAATTAGAAGATGTGTGGATTTCAATTCCCAGAATTCCAAACACTCAGCAAGGAAGGTTGTGGGATTCTGGGAGTTGAAGTCTTCATATATTCAAGCTGCCGAGGTTGAGAAACACTGCCTTAGAACATAAAAACAGAAGAAGCATCTTGCTGGATCGAACTCCTGGTCCATCCAATCCAGCAGCCTGTTCTTACAGTGGCTATCCAATTGCATAAAGAAGCTCAGTAGTCTTCCAGCAGATAATCTTCAAAGCAGTCCCACTGCCATCAAGGCTAATAGCCATTGATCCCCATGACTCTCATGAATTCATGAAACCCTTTTTGAAGCAGCCAAGTTCATAGTCAGCATCACATCTTACTCTTGCTTACTACAGGACAAGATAAATTAGGATGGAGTTTGGGTGGCTGGACAAAACAAAATTTAAAAAAAATATCCTGAGCAACTCCATCCCTTATCTTGACCTCCAAGCTACAGCTAAGCATTACAATTTACACTTTGCTTGAATGACAGTTTACTTAGTCCTGCTTTAAATATGTATTTACTGTTCTCTTCTCTGCCTTTGAAAATTGAGAGGGAACAGATGCTTCTTCCAAAGCTAAATTGCTGCTGGCACAAACATTCTTAGCAGGGTTGTTTTATGAAATGACTTGAAGGTTTACTGAATCCACAACAGGGTGCTACATATTTAAGACTTATGTATTGTTTGCAGTATAGCGAGTACATGGTTTTTCTAAGATGTATGTTATTTCTCAGCCATGTTTTTCCATGTTTAATAGCACTGCTTCTGGAATGCAGCTCCCACACATCTTTCAATGGTCTCCCTCCCTCTGTTCCTTCTTTCCCTCCTTCCTTCCTCCCTTCTTTCCTTCCTTCCTTCCTTCCTCCCTTCCTTCCCCATAAGCTCCTTGAACTTGGACACCCAGATGGAACATAATTTCTCTCTGATTTGAGACAACTCTCCTTTGGGGTGAACCAAAGATATTGGAATGGGAATAATGCCACTCTGTTAGCTGTTATTACCTAATAACTTCAAATGGTGAGAGTTGAAAACAGGCTTGTGACAATCTCCTGGAAAATATTGCGTTTTTTTTTAATTCTGTGTTTGAATACACAGAAAGTTAAGCTCATCACCCATCCACATTGCTTCAATACCCGCCCTTTCTCACTTCCTCACTCTTTCTTTCCTTCAATCCAACCAATGTACTTTACAGTCTTACAATAGGAGTCATTAATCTTCAGATTTGGGTCTGATGGCAGCTTCTGGGTGTAAAGTTGAAACTCGTCTAACAGGATGAAACTCAATGACTGTGCATGACTTTTCTGTCGTTTTCAAGGCAAAACTACTCAACTGAAGCTAGACTGACTTATGAATAATATCTACCACTCTGCCATAAGTTGTGGTCCTTGGGAAATGGCACAAAATTTAAATCACCAATCTTTTCTCTTAAGGACAGGCAATATTTCAACCAGGGTTATTTCTTTCGGTCTCTGAGTGGTGGAAAGATGATAATGATGGTATCATTATATCATCCAAATTAACAAGGCTGGAATTTTTGGTTCTTCTTTTTCTGGACTCTAAACTTGGTTGGTTTTTTGCAGATGTTTCATTACCAGACTAAGTAACACTTTCAGTGCACTGAAGCATGAAAGATGTTACCTAGTCTAGTAACAAAACATCTACAAGCAACACCAAAGCTCAGATAACACCAAGGACTCCACAGTTCAACCATGAGATACATATATTCTCTTCTCTTGATACTGTATGCCTTTTTTATTATTTTTATTTTGGGATTCAAGGAATATTTGTAAAATATCTATCAGAACCTTATATTTTCCTGCTGGATTGGAGGAATTAAGTTGTACTATCAAAATTTAGCACTCTATCACAAATTTCAACATTCCACTTTCAGGGTTATGACTCCAAACAAAGGGACTGATCTACATTCATTATGTGGACTGCTGACTACCCATCCCAGCCTTATATAGGCATTGAATTGATTTTGTTATCATTCCAAACATTTTTAAAAACAAAGATAACTTCAATGCTTTCTGTTTTAACCGTCTTTTTTCATAGGGTGTGTCTGCATGACACACTAAACCCAAACATCTAGTGAACAAATGTCCCTTTAGCCAAAAACTGAGGCTTATGCTATCATTTCATCCACAAATCATATTCTGGATTTGAAAATGCTATAGTTTGTATCCTATAAATAACTTTAGTTACCTTGTTTGGCTGGAATCTACTTGCACTTCAAATGACATAAAATAGTAAACTTAAACTATGGTTTAAAAACCTGCACATGATGGGGGGAATAAAATCTCAGTGCACTTTCATTCATTCATCAGATTGTGGAATTGGCATGTCTTGTTCACTCAAAAACCTGCTTTCGAAGCCTTCCCATTTCCAGCTTTGTGGAGGGAAATACTTCATTGATCTGAAAAGCCAACCAGGCTTTTACTTGGAATTAGGGCTTCCAGGAAGTCCCACGTTTGTTGGCTAAAGTGAGAAGTTAAAAAGAAAATAGCTAATAATTTTCATAAGTCTGCAAAGAAAATTGCACATATCTAATTACAAAGTAATTATTTATTTTCCTCACAAAGAAATTGAAAACATGAATGTACCATGAATATACCAGGAACCTGGCAAAATTTCTGTTCATCTGCACTTTCTTCTTAAAAGCATATTTTCTCATTATAAAAGCATGTTTTATTTCCCATAAAACACAACCAGTGCTAAGAAAACATACCTGAAATACTTAGCCAAATGTGTTGCTCAAAAGTGCAATAAGATTTGGTTCTGTGGTTCTTTGTAGTACTTTCTCCAGTTATTATTTAAATTATTCCTAACAAGGATGCTATATGAAGAGGAGATGAAGGAAAGTCTGTTCCAATCCCAGGCATAGATTTTAAAAAGTAAAATCAATTGGGAAGAAGGCCCAGCCTTCTTCCCAATTGATACACACACTTATTTGCCAATATTTATAATACTTCCAGAGAAATGTCAATATGTTGTCAACTACTGTAAAAACCATTGCGGATCTATTTCATTTTTTTCCCTTCTTAATGTATTATTTGGGGGAAAGTTTGGGAAGATAACCAAAAGCACTTCCCTGCCTGCATTTTCAAGTGGTATGATCTACCTACCATTCTACAACATCAGGATCCTATAATTTCATTCAACTGTATGGGTCGATCAAGTCTAAGGCTAAGTCAGAGGTAGGCACTGTGGCAAAATGATATTCCTGAGATGACGAGTTCTAGTCTGAAACAGGGTTTCAATTTAGCTGTTTTACTACATCACTTCCCCCACCATTTCAAATTTAGAACAGAACAGAACTGTTGGGTTAGAGCAGTGCCAGCCAAATGCTACCTAGAACCCTTTATGAAAGTTCAATATGACTTGAATAGAGCAGCTTTTCCATATTTTCTTTTCTTGTTATCTTTGGAAAGAAGCTCTTGATAAAAAGTAGCACTTTGGTACATGAGGTGGTAAGTACATATACATATATATATATATGTAGGTCTTTGGTTATTCAGGTTTTCTCCCACGTAAAATTGGAAGTGTCTTGGCGATGCTTCGATGAAGTCTCATTCGTCATCTTCAGGCTGGTGTTTTCAGCTTCGTGCTTCTAGGAGTAATGTGTGATCGCAGCTGTTTCTTCCTTTTAACTGCCAGTGGGGTTTGAACTGATTGGGTGGGAGCTTGGCTGTGTTTTGATTGGGTGGAGGTGTGTTCTGATTGGTTAAGGAGCTTGGCTGTGCTCTGATTGGATGGGGGGTTGGCTGTGCTCTGATTGGCTGGGGGAGTGTTCTGTTTGGGCGGGGGCTTTGTTGTGCTCGGGTTAGTCTGAGTTGCAGGGGGATTTGAGATGGTGAGCTTCGTTGCTGTTGTTTGGTGATCACACATTACTCCTAGAAGCACGAAGCTAAAAACACCAGCCTGAAGATGACGAATGAGACTTCGTCGAAACGTCGCCAAGACACTTCCAATTTTATGCGGGAGAAAACCTAAATAACCAAAGACCTACATATATATATGTGTGTGTGTGTGTGTGTGTGTGTAGGTTCTCCCTTAATTCTTTGTTAGCAATCCAAATTTTGAAATATATATATATATTCTTGAAGTTATATGAATGGCACCTTTAAGGAACAAATATGAGAGCCCTTGTTCTCCTTCAGAGAGTTAAATGAACAGAACAAAATGAAGAAATCTCACTCTCTCACCAATAAAATATTTCTCCACATCTCTAATGCCCTAGAAATCCATAATATTCTATGGTCGAACTTGATGGAAGATTAAAAAAAACTCCACATTTCATAATCCATTCATTTGGGAGAAATGGAGTTCTAATGCCGCATCAAGGATAGAAGCTGCTGGTGTTTCCATAAACCTCCATAAATGTCTTTTTAGTGGAAGATGCTGCTGTTGCAAGGAGACTTTGGTTAAGACTTATTTTCCCATAAAATCTCAGTTTGGTAAATAAAAGCACCAGAACATCCGATTCCCAATCTGTCTCAGAAAATGATGATTAAACAGGAGATCAGAAGCAGGACGAAACTGAAATTTTTGAGGACTTGGCTTGAGGCAGCTTGAGATGAAGTAACTCGGTAATAAGTGACATTCACAAGACCAAATTGCACCTGAGGGAAATGAGTCTGAATCCAGTCTTGATAAAAATTAACACGGGTGTAAACTCCTGGGCGGTTGGAGAGGCCACAAAGATCACCCCAGCTTACAATGCCTGCAACAAACCAGGCACCATCTGCTTGGCAGACTAATGGACCTCCAGAGTCACCCTGATTGAGAAAAGTAAGCAATAAGAGTTTATGTTATCCCTCTGTCCATAACACAGATTATTTGTTCTCTTTTATGCACAGCCTGAACAGCATAAAAACACTATAATGCTACAATTTTACCAAGACAATCCATCACTTTTCTGGTAGAATAGGCTGAGCTAAAATTGCTATTGGAGAACACAATCAGCAAATTTTTGTTTTACTCTAAATACATTTGCTAAAATGCCAGTTCTGATACTTCCTGGAATAGTCATGTGTCTCATAGCATCACAGAGCCACACAGCCATTCCAAGAAGTGCAGAAAAGAAACAGAAATCTCTGTTGAGAATGCCATAGTGCTATGAGAAAAGAAAGAAAAATCCAAGAGCCTCAACCACTTCAAAGGAAGGTGCATCATGACTAATAGGACAAGTTGGTTAGGCATCTTAGCACGCTCTTATGGTTTTTCTATCCTTGAGTGTTCTTTGAAAACGCCATTCCATACTACGTCCATCAACATCCTCTCTTACCAAGCAAGCATCTTTTTTCCCCTCAGCATAGCCAGCACAGAACATGTCATCCTGGATCTCTCTGATGGTGGGACTAATATTCGTACCAATGTGAAAGAGTGCATCACAGGTCATGGTATCTATCAGTGGCAACTGGACCTGCTGCAATGTTTTAGGATCTCCCAGAGTGGCTTGAAGAAAAAAATACATCATTATTGTTAAGGTTATTACTATTATTTTCCCCTGCTCAGTCGCATCCAATTCTGAGACAGCCTGGACAAATTTCTGCAGTTTTCTTGCAAAGATTTGCCAAAAGTAGTTTGCCATTGTCTCCTTCCTCAGGCTGTGAGAAAATGACTGGCACAAGATAATCCAGCTGGCTTTTTGCCTAAGGCAGGACTAGAATGCACAGTGTTCCCTTTTCTTGTCAGATACCTTAATTAATTGCTCTGGTTCTTAGTACAATATAGGAAGGTTGGTAGCAATGGCTCTGAGTGGGAACAGGGTACAATATAGCTGACAAGATTTCTTTAGTGAAAGATACATTTTCCACAGGATCAAAAATAAGTTTGAGAAATTAAGCAGTTTACAATAAGTGACATACTGCCAAGAAAGGATATATATTCCATTTCAAAGAATGGCCACACTTCGTTTTAGTCTCCCCAACCCAGGTCCTAGCCATCACCTCACCAGACTGCCACCTTTCAGAGCAAAAGCATCTACAGGATCCACCACTTTTATCAAAATGACAAAAGCCATGTTGCTCATCATGTTGAAAGCTCTACCCCTTTTATATATGTAGATCAGAAAAGCTTTTCAACCTTTTCACCCATTGTACAACTTTTAGGATATGGCAATATCTGAGAACCACCAGTCGCCTAGCAAGGTGTCAAAAACTTGATGACCCCCCCGCCAAAAAAGGAAAAAAGTGATAAAGTACAGGTAGTCCTCGACTTACAACAGTTCGCTTAGTGACTGTTCGAAGTTACAATGGCACTGAAAAAAGTGCCCCCCAAGCCACAGCCGAGCAAGACATCTGCTTGTCCACCCAGTGGCGCTCTTCCTCCTGTCTGAGGTTTTCATTGTTGTGAGCATTTCTGTTGAATATTGGCAGCGGGGGTGGGTGGAGGTGTTTGGTTTTTATTCCCCCCATCTGCTGGGTGGTTGCAGCAAGTTTTGGTCACTTCACATGACCCTGGGACACTGTGACCATCATAAATATGAATCAGTTACCAAGCATCTGAATGTAAATCACAAGACCTTGGAGATGCTGCAACATTCCAGCTGATCGGCACTTCTTCTGGGCTCAGCAGAAGTGCCAGGATCAGTGCTGCTTTCCAGCTGATTGGTGCTTCTTCAGGGCTCAGCAGAAGCACCAGGATCAGCACCGAGCTCCAACTGGAACCTGGCGCTGATCCTGGCACTTCCACTGACAGCCCCGAAAAAGCGCCAATCAGCTGGAAAGCGGCACTGATCCTGGTGCTTCTGCTGAGCCCTGACAGCCCTGCAGCTCCAGCCATCTCTCGCTCAGGCTTGTGCGGTGCTGCCACCGGTTCAGCTCATTCCCCTCCCCGGCTACCACTTTTCTAGGATGGTCGTGTACCACCTACCAGGTGCCAATGTACCACAGGTGTACCTACCAGGTGCCAATGTACCACAACCATACCACTGGTTGAAAAGCCCTGATGTAGATGATATCATAACACTCTATATTTTCAATGTTACTTTTGTCATTTGCTGTCCTGCAGCCATTGTTTCAAATTCTTGAAATTTTCATATGTAAGGAGCACAGGATCCCACTTGGTCTTTGAGCATCATAACAAGGGCATCACCTTGGCATAGAGCCATTTAAAAAAAAAACCTCACTCAATTTAATGTAAAGTAGTGGCTAGGGAATTCTGAGAATTGAAGTCCACCATCTTAGAGTTGCCAAGGTTGAAAATGTTAGATTTGACTAAGAAACTTCTATTGCTGCTGTGAAAGGGACATGGACAGGGCCATCTATTTTTTTTATTTTAGTTCATTGCTTAATGTAGAGAAAAAGAAGAAGATATCCTAATCCAAACAAGCAGAAAAAAGTAAACAAAATTTAAGATCAATGCCAATATCTGTGTATGTATTTCCAAATTCCACTAATACTAATGATGGGGTTATCATTGAAAAAAACATGTCTACATAAGCTTTGTGCCAATTTCCACTTCCAAATATTGAAATCCCATTAAATTCTTCTAAACCAAAAACCTCCCTCTTAACCACATGCTGCTTATGATCTTATTTAACTACAATATTTATTTATTGTAGGAATTCTTATTTTATGCCATCCTTTGAAATGCTGAGTGGTCTTGGTATAAAGGAAACACAAACAACATCAAATTTTAAAAAGACTCTTAGCTAGTTCCCAAATACCATGCAATGTATCCATTTTGTTCACACTTCCTATCTTGGTTCATCTCATTAGAGTCCAAGAGCTCTCTGTGCTAAAGAACAACCACTCTCTCTTTTTCAGGTCTTTATCCCACAACTTTCCTCACCTCCATATGCAGGTGATCCCCACCCTGTCACCCAGCAAAGGGTGTCCTTTGAAAAATGGACTTTGGCATCAGGGAGACAGGCTGGAAGGATACTTTGGGTGAAATGGACAGGTTGCTCTAGCTGAGCCAGAGCTATGTCCCCGCTGGATCCCTCTCTGACATAGTTCTCATGCACAGCCACTTGGGACAATCTCAGCCACACAGTATTTGGTTCTGGATGCAAAAGCTGGTAGTTTCCCAGATTGGCTTGGTATTTAGAGAGTTCTGCATTCCTGTTGGGAACCACAATTAAGAATTAGACCTTTCAGGAAAATTCTGTAGCACTTGTCTTCAATTATGCATTTCAGTTATCTGGCTCAATTTTTGAGGGTGGAGAATTTCACATCCCTCCTGGTTATCCAAGGTTTCCCAGAGACAGTCATTATTCCAATAGAAGAGAATATATGTAGCTCAAGGTTGAATTGTGAAATCCTTTCTGCTCTGAGCTGGGTTGTTTGTTCACTGTACCTCAGACATTCCTAATCAGGCTCTCTACTAAATATGTTGGCCTACAATTTTCAGATTTTCCCAGAATTGTGTCCAACACTTCTGGCTGAAGCAGGATGGCATACACAATGAGCAGATCTCACAGAACCAGCAGCTTTCTTTCTGAACAAAATGAAGAACCTCATATGCTGCTTTTATTTGCCTCCAGTAGATGGCTGCTTATGCAGCTAGAGCTGAAGCCAGTGCAATTCCACACCTTCTCTCACTTACTCACTTAGGGAAGCAATGGGCTGCCGTCAGTAACCATTCAGAGCTGATGAGGGTCGCTCCACAGACATGCTTCTCTTCATACTGGAGGCTGGCTTGCCATGGCCAAGCATTCAGAGAGGCATCTTCTCCCCCCACAATACGATTCTGATTCACTACCTGCCCACAGACTGGCAAAAAAGGCATGTGTGCAAAAGAGAGAGAGAGAAAAAAAAACTTAAAAGTTGTAGAAAATGGAAGATGGCCTCACAATTATACGGCTTTCTGGATTGTAAATTATCAGAAAAATAAAGGTCAAGAGATACCCAAATTCTTCTTGTTCACCAAACTATAACTTGAAAATGGAAAACCTTTCGGCCATTTATTTACAATTTGGGGAGCGATGGTGATTACATCACAGGAAGTCCTCAACTTACAACCACAATTGAGTCCAGAACAATGGTCATAATAATTACTGTTGTAAGTCAAGGCATCACAAGACAGTTGTGATATTGTGGTAGTTGTTAGCTGAATGCTATGGTCCTTAAGTGAAAACTATGGTTATTAAGTGAACACCATGGTTGTTAAGCAAATCTATTTTATAGAATGGCTGATTTATTTTGCCAGAAACCAGAAGTAAAAACCAGAAACTGGCATAATTATATGTTTTCTTTTTTCTTAATTCTCTTTTTCTTACTTTCTTTTATTTTGTTTTTAATTGAAAAATTCTAATAAACAATATGTTACAAGTTAAAAAGAGATGGTGTTGATTTATTCCATTTTGTCAGGTTTGACCCCTGATAAATCCCCCTTTCCTTACCAGCTCTCCCACTGTTCTGCCAGCACCCAGTCCATGTCAGGATTGGAGTATGGGCCCCTAATCTCAATTTTGGGGTCCCCACACGACACCCACAAAGTATGCAAAATAATTAATTTTCCGTGCTATGACTCTGAGACACCCTCCCCTCAAGTTGTTTGGAGCCTTCCTTATCTATTTGTTCCCAAGAATAGGCTACCAGATTGAGAAGATTCCTGTGTTATAGGCAGAACATAATAAAGTAGTTAGTTTGAACTCTACACATGTGCGCCTGGTTGTTCCCGCCTGACAAATCCTGACAACAAAGAAGTGTTTAATTTTTTTTCAGCACTAATCCCCCTATGATGTAATCACGTCACTAGCCTCTCCCTCTCCAAGCTTTAGAAGCTGCAAAATGTTGAAGGTTAACACATGACTGCATGGCTGGACAAAACACCATCTACCCACTTTTGAAACAAAATATACACCTTTAATGAAGAAGATATGGCAGACAGTTGTTCGTTTGTCAGGCAGAAAAGAGCATAAGTCTTTTGCTAACACAAAACAGCAGTTTATACTTGGCAAAAACAGGAACAATGAGCAGAAGGGAAGCAAGCACAGATGTTAAGCCTGAGAGAGCCCACATGTGTTAATTCAGAAAGATTTCTATATTAAATTGTTTTCAGTGAAGTTGTTCTTACAATGCCTTCCTTGTGGAGCTGCTATATCTTCCCTGCCTTTTATAGAGTTCAATGTAGGAAACCCATGTACAATTGAGGAAGTCCCTCCCCTTGTTACTTGTTTGAGTGCCACTTACCTGTTTGAATACCATTTTCATCATCTCCTAGAAAGAAATGAGGAAGCAAAAGAAATGGGCATGTAATTTTCTGACTAAGTAAATCTGAGATTAGAATGAACAAAAAAACCCGAAATAAACAAGCCTGTCTTTTAATATGAAACTGAAGGCTGTGACTTTGATTATAAAACTTAAGTAACCAATTACAAATCTGTCAAACTTTTCAATATGATTATTTGTTTGTTAATCACGGAAGTGTCCATGGGAGGAGTCAAAAAATACAGGATTGTGAGTACAGCCACATAACTCAAGCTTTGGAGGGGGGTTGTTACATGGGTTGCATGTATGATCTATATGAAAAAAGAACAGAGCTCCAATCATGCAGTCATCGCTGTCACCCCCAAGTATTTTAACCCTCCAGTGAGTGACCCTAGTTAATTACTTTGTAAATAAGGTGCCAAATTAAATAGGAGTGGGAAGCCCATGGGGCTGAATACAGACCTCATAAATTTGTGTAAATGTGTGGATGTGATATAGTTCCAAAACTTCTCAAATCTCTGCATTAAAACTGAGTAGCAAGAGACAATTTTGAACCCTCTACCAAAATAGATCATTCGAGCCCCATTTAAAATAGCACACCTCCTTTGCTATTTGAAAATTCTAAACATGGAAGACAGCAAAAAAGCTTGGCTGTAACCCTCAGTTGACAATGCTGTGTCACCACCATGCCCCATCACAAATAGTTCCCTGTCTCTGAGGCAGGGGCAGAGGCAAGGAGGTATTTTCACATTCCAATCCTAATTATACTGTATATAAAGTGGGTAGTGGGAATAATATGCAAATAAAAGGGAAGGTTCAAAACTGTTAGCCCATTTTAGGGGTATTTGGAGGCTAAGGGTTGAAATACATGAAAGAATGAAATGTCCTCCAGGGGCTTAAAGTATCTCTTCCATATTTTTAAAGAAAAGGGTAAATTTCCATTGATCCAAAATTTCCATCTACCCTTGCAATTCTTTGGGACCAAAAAATACCCAAAATGATGTAAATGATGTAAAACTTAACTGCCACTTTTTTGTGTGTGCCTCCAAGTCAGTATTGATTGCAAAAAGTTTCTCACTTCTACCCTGCAGTAGCAGTAGTCAACAGTAGTATTAGAAGTAGCAAATAAATATGAGAAAACCTGCTGGACCTGCTTCGTGTTTTATCAGTCTTGCACCTGGAAGCCAATAGGCACTTCCTAGCAAAAGATGTTTATGGCATGCTAAGGGAAAGCTTTAAAAAATTAAAAATAGTGCGTCATAAGGCAACCATGCTGTGTGTTTTTTTTCCTAATTCCAGTCAAAAAAATTTGAAGCATTTCTTTTTTTGTCATTTTTGGTACCAGGGCAGGCAAGAAGCATATTTCTAAATGGTCCTAGGTAATTTATATAATAAAGATCAGATAGATAGATAGATAGATAGATAGATAGATAGATAGATAGATAGATAGATAGATAGATAGATAGATAGATAGATAGATAGATAGATAGATAGATAGATAGATAGATAGATAGATAGATAGATAGATAGATAGATAGATAGATAGATAGATAGATAGATAGACAGACAGACAGACAGACAGACAGACAGACAGGCAGGCAGGCAGGCAGGCAGGCAGGCAGGCAGGCAGGCAGGCAGGCAGGCAGGCAGACAGACAGACAGACAGACAGATAGATACACATACACATACACATACACATACACATACACATACTACACATACTACACATACACAGAGCAACAAAAAGCTCTAAACTTTCAAAGGGTTCCAAGAAGGATTTAAACTTTAACATTGTCTAAACTGTATTAAAGGAAAGCGCCTCTAAGATTGGCCTCTATGGGTTGAGAAGTTTCCCTGGTGTTCTAGCTAAAGTTTCAAGCAGTTTGTTAAGAATTAAATGTAATTTATATTCCAATGTAGTATATTATGTCTATCATAAGATTTTACCATCAAATTTCAGCAGCAGTATTTAGGGGACCTTATGAGGGGGCACAAAAGGGATGCTGAGGGCCACACACAGACCCTCCAGCTCTTGGCTACCCATCCCTGGTATATTAGTGGCCACCTTAACATCTGCTTTCATCTCATTGACCTTGTCATGGCAAGTTGGTGAAAGGTCAATATACAGGCTTAAATCCCACCTGTAAATCCCAATGTAAATGAGCTCCTTCCTTCATTTGCTTTCAGAAGGCCAGAAAATCTATACTTCTGTACTTTTAATGCTCCATGTTTAGCTATGTCTTTTCCTATTTCATGCTCTTCTGAACTTTGCACCTATTTTGTTCCTCTATTGCTTAAGTTAGCAAAAGCTGGTTGAGATTAAGTTTCAGTATTGTAGATATGAGAAAGTGAGGAAGGTGATCTTGACGGGGACCATTACCTAGACAAAGGGGTCTAAAAAAAGGTAACATTAGGAATCACTCATACAAGCACCTCTTTGATTCCCTGAGATATAACAAAGGGGAATACAGCAAAATCAGAGTTGCAAGGTTATGTTATTATAACCAATTTCAATAAAAATAGTTCTTTTTATGCCTGTGGCATAGATTTCCTGGCATAGTCTACATAGAGGGGCTGGCATGTATTACACATCACCCTTAGGTAAGCTGCAAAGTAGAATATGTAAAATCTTCCTTGATTCAAATCACACATCCATGTCATTTTCTTGGCAATGGCACAAAGTAGACTAATTTTCTTCTTCTAGGATGCATTTTGCCCTTCTTCTCTGTCCATCCTATAGCTCTATATTTTGTGGTGGTTCCCCAAACCAAGCTCAAAGAAGGTCCTGGTTTGCCTTTTTAAGATTAGCTAAGTGCTGTCTATGAGTAAGTAACAGCCTTACAATGATCTCTTCATGATCTCTTTCAACATTTTTGAATGGTTTCTCTGAAATCATCTACCATCACCCCAATAGCTAATAGGCTTCATAACAAAGTTTGGCTATGCCAATAGTTATCTGTAAAATATTTTGGCACTGATTAGATCAATTTGATCTTCCCCAAACGCTTAATTATAGCAACAGAAGCATGCATATCACAGAGAAAGCAAGTTATTTTCATAGCAGTTACAACCAAAAAAGGTGCATGTTTGCTGCAAAGTGAACACATAAGCAGCTATTTAGGTTAAGTCAATACTCACTGTTTGGAATTCCATTTTTCAGAGCACCTGTACAAAGAAGGAAAACAAAAAACATACGTAAAGTTGGAGAACCAGACAGTTAGGTAAAAGAACCAGGAAGAAAAACTAAACTGTTATGAAAAATAACGTGCCAATACTTTACAAAGTATCTTTTAGGTGGTGACAGGCTGAGGAATTGCAGTTAACACCTATCTGCCTGAGAACTGATGTCAAACAAAGGGGGGGGGGGAGAATCACTCATTTAGCTTGTTATCATTGATGATGATACTAACTGGGTACCACTGATTGTGTATCCTGGAAATTAAGAACAAAACAACAACCCAAAAGGAGTTGGCAACTTTAGAAGCTGGAATGTTTGCAATATTTGTTGCAGCTGGCTAGAAAGATATATGTTATATATAATTCAGAGTGGTCTCATACATTTATGGAGCAATGTTGGCTTTTCCCTCCAGAAGAATTAGTGATAGGAAAGAGATCAATGGAGGCCAATGTCACCTGTCTTCTCCCAGAAAAAAGGATAGCACTGAATGAGGGTACCTATGACCAGTCCTCATTCCAGGTGTTGCAGCATCCCTCTCATAGTCCAGATGCTCAACAATCAGCTCATAATTACAATGGTCGCAGTATTTGTGACTTTCCCAGCTTCTGACAATCAAGGTCAATGGAGAAGCCAGCGGGAAGTCAGAAATGATGATCATGTGACATCACACTTAATGACATTATGGCAGTCACTTAAGGCAGCAGCCAGAAATTCCCAAATTTCCTTCATTGTGGTATTGCCATGTCACGTTGCACTTTGCAACTGCATCTCTTAGTGATGGAAACTCTTGTCCCAAATTGCCACTATTAATCAAGGATTACTTGTACACCCAGAAATGTCCTGGGCAGGGGGGGGAGGTTCCTGGTCCCAATTGCCAAGCCCTATGTTACCTATTGAGAACTTCATCAAGTTTTGTTTCTGTTCCAATTGATCAGAGCTATGGTGGCATAGTGGTTAGAATGCAGTACTGCAAGCTAATTCTGCTGACTGCCGACTGTCAGTAGTTCAGCAGTTCAATATTCACTAGGTCGAGGTTGACTCAGCCTTCCATCCTTCTGAGGTCAGTAAAATGAGGACCCAGATTATTGGGGGCAATATGCTGACTCTGTAAACCACTTAGAGAGGGCTGTAAAGCACTGTGAAGCAGTATATAAATCTAAGTGCTATTGCTATCATTAGGAGGAAAGAAAAAGTCCTAATTGTTCTCCCTAATGTACAGTGAGATTGGCATAGAGAAGAGTAAATGCCAAAACAGCCATTTTAGCTATTACTTTTACTTCAAGTTGCACAATTAACATGTTACAGGGACAATAGTAATCTGAATCAAGTATCTGACAATCACCTTGTCTGAATACAGATGTAGCGCTTTTCTGGGAAGAGCAGTGGTGGCGCAATGGTTAGAAAGTAATATTGCAGGCTAACTCTGCATTCCACTGCCAGGAGTTCGATCCTGACTGGCTCAAGGTTGACTCAGCTTTCCCTCCTTCCAAGGTCAGTAAAATGATGACCCAGATTGTTGTGAGCAATATGCTGACTCTGTAAACCAGGGCTTTTCAACCAGTGGTACGGGTACCACCTGTGATACATTGGCACCTGGCAGGTGGTACGCGACCATCCTAGAAAAATGGTAGCGGGGGAGGGGAATGAGCTGAACCGGTGGCAGCACTGCACAAGCCTGAGCGAGAGATGGCTGGAGCTGCAGGGCTGTCAGGGCTCAGCAGAAGCGCCAGGATCAGTGCTGCTTTCCAGCTGATTGGCACTTTTTCGGGGCTGTCAGTGGAAGTGCCAGGATCAGCGCCAGGTTCCAGTTGGAGCTCGGTGCTGATCCTGGTGCTTCTGCTGAGCCCTGAAGAAGCACCAATCAGCTGGAAAGCAGCACTGATCCTGGCACTTTTGCTGAGCCCAGAAGAAGTGCCGATCAGCTGGAATGTTGCAGCATCTCCAAGGTCTTGTGATTTACATTCAGATGCTTGGTAACTGATTCATATTTATGATGGTCACAGTGTCCCAGGGTCATGTGAAGTGACCAAAACTTGCTGCAACCACCCAGCAGACGGGGGAAATAAAAACCAAACACCTCCACCCACCCCCGCTGCCAATATTTAACAGAAATGCTCACAACAATGAAAACCTCAGACAGGAGGAAGAGCGCCACTGGGTGGACAAGCAGATGTCTTGCTCGGCTGTGGCTTGGGGGGCACTTTTTTCAGTGCCATTGTAACTTCGAACAGTCACTAAGCGAACTGTTGTAAGTCGAGGACTACCTGTACTTTATCACTTTTTTCCTTTTTTGGCGGGGGGGTCATCACGTTTTTGACACCTTGCTAGGCGAATAGTGGTTCTCAGATATTGCCATATCCTAAAAGTGGTACAATGGGTGAAAAGGTTGAAAATCCCTGCTGTAAACCATAAACCACTTAAAGAGGGCTGTAAATCACTATGAAGTGGTATATAAGTCTAAGTGCTATTGCTATTAAAGCCTTGCCCCAAAATAGCCTGGCTGACAGCCACAGGCATGGAGGTGGGGCATAGGGTGAAGCAGGAAGAGAAACATTAAAAACTGAGCTTTGTCCTCAGCTTGTACTGAAAGGGAACAGCAGCATTGGCAGCAAGTGGCTGTGGTAGACACACCCAGAAGTACAGTAGCTGGTGGAGTAGGAAAATAGTGCTGCCTATTCAACCAGACAAAACAGCTTTATCTGCAGAAGTAATGAAAAACCTGTAATTGCACACATTATTAACCAAACCAATTACATGCAGTTAGGAATAATAGAATAACAGTATTGGAAGGGACCTTGGAGGTCTTCTAGTGCAACACCTTGCTCAAGCAGGAGACCCTATACCTGTTATCACTATTTGGTTTGGTGGTAGCAGTGCCTCAAATAGAAAGTCCATACAGAGAGTGGTAAGGACAGCTGAGAAGATTATAGGAAGATCGCTTCCCGTTACTCAGGATACTGCTTATAAGCACTATGTGCTTAGAGCTCGGAGCATTGTTAGAGACCCCACACACCCACTTCATGCTCTGTTCCTGTTGCTCCCCTCTGGGAGGAGGTTTCAAAGTATTTATAGCAGAACTACTAGATTCTGTAACAGCTTTGTTCCTTATGCCATCCATTTTCTAAATTTGCAGGATTCTTTTTTTCCCCGTCATGTATATTACATTCTAACTAGACTGTGATTTCTCTGTGTCATATATGTGTGTGTGTATAGGTATATGCATAATGGTATTTTCTGAGAGCTGAATGCAACGAAATTTCATTTTAGTGTATGCTGATTAGTGTAAATTTAAAGTGACAATAAAGATTCTGTTCTGTTCTGTTCTATTCCAGACTTTCAAAGTCTCTTCTTAAAATCCTCCAGTGATGGAGCATCCACAACCTCTCAAGGCAAGCCATTCCACTAGTTAATTGTTCTCACTGTTAGGAAATTTCTTTGACAGATCCTGGTTCTCCTTCCTGGTTAAGATCAAACACAGCACAGGTCTACCACTTTTAAGAGTCCCTTTTTTATGCAGATCTCATTCTCTCTTTAAATTCCTGTATGTAAGAAGCATGAATAATATCTAGAAAATGAAAGCAGTGTGAAGTCTCTCCTGGAACCAAAGGCAAAATGGGGACACTCATCAACCAGAGTGTAGAAGGAAGCCTTGAAACAGCAAAGTGACCAATTGAAACTGAGTAAAACCCAACCTTGACCGTATCCTCAACCAGGTTGTCAACCAAGCATACTAAATCACTTCTATGTCAAAAAGTATTTCAGAAGAGGAAGGGATATATTCTACATTCTGCAGACACATATGGTTATATCTTGACTGGAAAGAAAAGAGAAATAACTCCCAAATCTAATGGTTCAACAGCAGCAACTTTTTTAAGGATCAGACCTGCTGCTACAAAGCTGCCACTTTACTCTCTTCCTTTTCTCCTGACCTTCCTCAGTTGTCTCACTTGGCATAAAAAGAGCCAGACCTGAATTCTTTCACCACTGGGCACCCCATCTGGGAGATTCGTCTTGGGGTTCAGAAAGTTCCATTTCTTTTAATCTTTGGTTTAACCATAGAAGGCTAGAATGAAGAAGAGAGATTAAATAGCAGCTTATCTACTAACCACTAAGGAGTGGTTCATCAATCCTTTGAAAGAGGATTGTGGAATTGTTTGTTATTTTTCTCTGCAGACATTCCTCCACTCTTTATTAATTCTGCCCCATTTGTCCTGAAGAGCTTGTCTGTACTTTTGATGGAATATTTGCATTGTTGTTGTTGTTGTTGTTGTTGTTGTTGTTAGTTGAGAAGTTTTGTCTGACCCATCGTGACCCCATGGACAACATTCCTCCAGGCATTGTAAATATACAATTAATTCTTTTGGATTCCCTGTTCTTCCTCCTCAGCCTTTCCAACTTACATTTCTAGCCTGGAGCATTTCTACGTATCTATAATTCTCCCCAATAGCAGGAAAGATTAGCAAAATCTTCCTCCTTCCAAACCAGTAAGATTCTTCTTCTACAAATAGCTCTTGATCTGGAATTGAATGGGCTTGAGCACTTTTTAAATACACTGAAAACAAAGCATGCATTCACCTGGCAGCTGCTAAGTCAGCATTTTAGAACCAGCCTTGCTGGTATGTGGAATAAGAGTATGAAATGGGTACAGTGAATCATCTTGCTTACTTCAAAAACATGTACCCACTTGTTCAAATGTGCATTGGAATCAAAATATACTTATATACAGGGCTTTTTTTTGTCATAGAACGCCCAGAACGGAGTTCCGGCACCTTTTTTTTGGGATGCAACTTTGTAGAGTACGCAAAGCAGGTTGTATGACATGTGTGAATTCGGGCACCTTTTTTTTTTTTTTTTTTTTTTTTTTTTTTTTTACAAAAAAAGCACTGCTTATATACATGCAAATATGAACACACACAATTTTGATCTGGACTCATATCTAGTAATTATGAACAGGTGGGGAATTTGAACTTCTTGCTTCTGCTTTCATCTTTATCTATAATATGCATCCCTTGCCCACTGACCCAAAACTTTTATTCAAAAACCCCAGGGAAGGGGTTTTTATCAATTCAATAAAAAAAAACCTAGCAAACAAGTTGCCCTCAGGCAAAAATACCCAAATATAGGAACAAATGAAAATTAGAATTAATTTTAATAAATTAATTCAGTTCTATAAGTTCTATAAGATCACCTCAGATGGGGACTGCAGCCAAGAAATTAAAAGACGCTTGCTCCTGGGGAGGAAAGCTATGGCAAATCTAGACAGCATACTAAAAAACAGAGACATCACCCTGCCAACAAAAGTGCGTATAGTCAAGCCTATGGTTTTCCCAGTTGCAATGTATGGGTGTGAAAGTTGGACCATAAGAAAGGCTGAGCGACAAAGAATTGAGGCCTTTGAACTATGGTGCTGGAGAAGACTCCTGCGAGTCCCTTGGACTGCAAGGCGTTCAAACCAGTCAGTCCTAGAAGAGATCAACCCCAACTGCTCTTTAGAAGGCCAGATCCTGAAGTTGAAACTCAAATACTTTGGCCACCTAATGAGAAGGAAGGACTCACTGGAGAAGGGCCCAATGCTGGGAAAGATCGAGGGCAATAGAAGAAGGGGATGACAGAGAATGAGATGGCTGGATGGAGTCACTGAAGCAGTAGGCATGAACTTAAATGGACTCCAGAAGATGGTAGAGGACAGGAAGACCTGGAGGAACATTGTCCATGGGCTCGCGATGGGTCGGCCATGACTTCGCAATTAACAACAACAACAATAAGTTAATGATAATTTAATCATCAATCCTATGGATTTCAATGCAATTAATAACACAGTTCTGTACAGGGATGTGTAGAAGTAAATCTCATTAATATCTGTGATATTAGTTTCAGTAAGATTAGTTGGTGGTGAACTACATCTCAACCCAAGCCATTTTTTTCAGGGATAAATAAATGGTTTCCCTAATAAATTGTGATATCTGGAAAATAACAATGTGCACTTCTATGTCTTACATTCCCAAAAATTCTTAACTAAGGCACAGTATTAGAGAAAAAACTGATGCATAATCATTTTCACTAACATACTATCTTTCTATGGGATATGTCTTTATCTTGACATGGTAGTACATTCAGTCATGTGAACTCTCACATCCAGAACTTAATTACCATGCCTACAATTTGTGATAAACCTGATTTATTTTAAGTTTTATACAGCATCTTTGGCTGATAAATTTTGCAAGAATAAGGGGAGTTGTTGCTTTTTTCTTGGTAGCTGAAATAGAGAAGCAAGAGCATATAAATGAATGCAACATATTTAAAAAAGAAATCAATCTGAGTAAATGGCCAGGATCAAATAAACTTTCCATGAAGCTTCTTTTTTTTTCCTTTTTTTTTTTTTGCAAAAAGTGGGTATGGCTCAGTTCAGTTATGGAACATGACACGGAAGAATAAAAAACACCCCTAAACTGCACTAGTCACAGATACTCATTAACCTCTCACTGTTGAAGGCCAGAGCAGTCAATTCAATCAGAACTGAGGACCTCATAAAAGTCATGGGATCATTTGATCTAACTGAGAAATGAAAGGTCAACATGAAACCTGTTGAAATGGAAGGTAGCCTCACCTTTTCTGGATTAGAAGTTTTATAAACAAAACTATATAACAGAATCTTATAGCAAAAAAGGCAATTATTTTGTACACATGCTTATAAACCTAGATGCCCTTGCCTGAAATGTAGAGGGTGAAAGAGAAACCAAAGAGCTGGCTGTTCTCATTTTAAAACAAACTTCTTTTCAGTACGCAAGGCAAGCCAACCATTGAAAGGACAACTGGCAACCATTATACCAAGCATGCTGTGCCAGTCTGTTTGTGGAGATAAAAATCCTAGATCAAGAGCTTAGGGATTGTAACCCAAGAATGCTACCATCATCAATTTCTTCCTCAATCTTACCTTTTTCAATATATAGGCATAAATGTACCTTATTTCAGATCAAAGAAACCCACACTGCTCTGAAACCTTGGTTACACACCCTGGTGGAACAGGCTTTGCAAACAGTGAGACACCTCCATCGCCTGCTTTTGTTTCTCTCCCATGCCAAATAAAAATGCAAAAGGATAAGAAT
The DNA here is from genome assembly GCF_001527695.2 of Protobothrops mucrosquamatus. Taxonomy (NCBI): domain Eukaryota; kingdom Metazoa; phylum Chordata; class Lepidosauria; order Squamata; family Viperidae; genus Protobothrops; species Protobothrops mucrosquamatus. The sequence continues at coordinate 243,027 of NW_015387085.1, forward strand.
TTTAGACTTTGTTATGTCAATCTTCCTTAAAATATTCCTGGACCTACCTCTGGAAAAGAGCAAAGAAAGGCCATAGATATCCTTGTATTTTTCTTTCAACTGCTAGACCACAGTTCTGAGCTGGTTTGCAATCATCCTAATAATATATGTGCAAGTTCAAAGTGTTCCTAAAGAAATACTGCCTGATGTGGAAGAGATGGTCTGATCACTAGCTCTTACTCCATCTTCTTAGTCCTAAGAATAAAATTCAAGTATAGGAATTGCACTGTTGTAATCCGAGTCCCTTCTCAGGAGAAGGCCTATTCTGAGACATCCACTATAAATCAGCAACCTCCTTGCTTTAATTCAGAGAGACAGGATCTTATACACATACACATACTGAGAGTTTATGCACCGGATACAAATTCCTTGTTTGTCTAATCATTCTTGGCCAATAGAGAATATTCCAATACACAAACACACCTAGGGCCAACTTACTTACCCTGTGTTAGAGAAAGCACGATAAAGCAACAGAACACAGAGGTAGCTCTTCTCATACTGAAGCAGGACCCCTGCCTCAACTCCAAGGAAGAAGGTGGTTTTCAATCTGTAATGCTCCAGTTTTGCTTCAGTGAAAATCTAGGAGCCTGCAAAATAAATTTTTAACAAGGCAGCCACTTCCTGGAAGAATGTGATCCAACCTGTCTGCCCACCTGATCTGTTCCCTGCTGTGGCCTCCAATAGCCACACCTTACCGGCCTTCTGTCCCTTACTAGTCTGGTCAGTCTTTGGAGTCACACTCATCTAAGATTGAGCAAGTCCAGTTTCAACAATTATGTATCATTTCTCAGAACAAGGTGCTGTTTCCAAGGAGGCAAGAAAAAATAAACTAGTATTAGTCTGGATGCAGAAATATGATGCCTGCATTATCAATCTTCCCCTATCAGGTGCTCTCAGATGCCAGACAAGAAAAGGCATAGAATGGTGGTATATGATGTTTGCAGTGCCATTCAGTTTGCAATTAATGGAAAAATTTGTATAACTACCACAAACAATGAATACGTTTGTTTTATATTTGTCTAGTTCATAATGGGGAATTTACTTTTCTTCAGCAGCACTACCAGAATAGAGCAGATTTCAGCAGTTATTCCAGTTTACTTTCTCAGTTCAACAGTTTATTTTCTGAGAATTACCCAAGGAGGCATTTGCTCTATTTTTAATGTCTACATTTTTTTCCTACTCAGATTCCAAAGCCACTAATGTGTCACATTCTAAGGTAATTAGAATGGCTGCATTTACATCATCAAGTTTGACTTCCACTGCAGAAATCAGAAGAATGTTGGGGATATATAGAGCAAAGGAAGTTCTCAAAAGAAATATGAATAACAAAAAGAAACCCAATGAAAGTATGATATGGTAAATTAATTGAAGAAATTCATTACCCCTTCCTACAAATTCTGTCCCCTTGTTCAGCATTCCCAATCTTGTATTCTCTAAAGGCACTGGAAACTCCCACAATTCACAGCTGTGCTCCAATACATTTGGAGGCACCAGGCTGGATAAGGGTGCCCCAATTGCCACATGCCTTTCAATGAGATGCAGAATTCCCAAGCACTCATGAGCTGTGTCCTCCTACCATAAAGTACAGATAAATCAACAAATAAAAATGGCAATGTGCCCTGTCAGTTGCAGTACTGCAATATTCAAATTTTAAGCATTTAATTTTTAAAAAATCTCTCAAATCTCATGAGATTTCATTCTTATATGAAATCCTACATGTAAAAGATTACTAAAATTACATGTAAAGATTACTAAAATCTTAGGTAACTTGGTAACTTTATGAGATTTCTGATGGTTTTGATCTATTATTATTATTATTATTATTATTATTATGGTTGGTTGTACAATTGGCCTGATGTTTAATTGGATTTGGCATATTTTTCCACTTGTTGAGTCCTTCCCAAGGATCTGGGATAGGCAGATGTTCTTGTTTGAATTATTATTAGTAGTATTAGTATTTCCATTTCATTTGTACATTCCATTTCATTGTTCAGAGCAGACTCCAGAGCCAATGCATTGGAAGGTTTTTGTATAAATGGCATGATTAGACTTGGACTGAGTAGAAGCTGGGAGCTGCCACCTCATTAAAGGAATTCATGATCTTACTGTTGAGGTTACAGTAACTTGTTTTGCATCTGCCAGTTGATCATAGCTGGGTTTTTTATCCTTTCACAGTACTGGATTTAATTTGCAGCCAGATTCTGTATAGTAATTAGCTGTTTTGCAGCTCAAAGGTGATAAACATATGAATGGGACCATATCCACATTTATTTATGCATGTGTATGGAAGTTTGTTTGTTTGTTTGTGTGTGTGTGTGTGTGTGTGTGTGTGTGTGATTTTATTAAAACTTTAAGCCAGAAGATAACGTTAACACAAACTAATAGAAAATAAGAAAGGAATTAGAGAAAATGCAAGAGATGTAAGAAAAGGAGAAAAGGTTAAAGAAAAATGGGAAAAAAAGGAAAAAAGTAAAAAGCTTCTGGTATTTTTCACAGCAGTGAAAAATACAGCAGTTATAAATTCAAATATATATTTAACCTCTCTACTTATATTACCTTTTTTTCTACAATCTATCCCATCTAATCATCATCAGAGACTGGACAGCCATCTGTCCGAAATGGTGTAGGATTTCCTGCCTGAGCAGGAGGTTGGACTCGATGACCTCCAAGGTCCCTTCCAACTTTATTATTATTATTATTATTATTATTATTATTATTATTATTATTATTATTATTATTATTATTATTATTATTATTATTATTATTATTATTATTTTCCTAGCGTTATTCCCGCAGGTGCAGGGTCTGCCTTTCAGGTTGACGAACACCATCTTGCACAATCAAACGCAGGATCTGGGCCCAACTGGGCAATTTGCATGTCTGCATTTATTGTGTCTTGCCATCTTTACTTCGGTCTTCAATTGGAAGCTTGCAATCTGTGTTAAAGTGGAAAGAAAGGTAGGCAATGGTGTGTAGGAAATGGTGCTGCTCGTTGGACATAGCCATATCACTGTAGGTGTTTCTTCCACATTTTCTCAAGTATTGGCCAGTCCAAAAGCTTGGATGACTAAATCTCTGGTCCCAGTGACCAACCCAGATTGAATCCTACAACATTATCCTATGACATGTATATTTGCTTCCGTATTGGCACAATGCCCATTTGCTGCCATAGTGTGTCATTGCTGACATGGTCAAGAACAGAAACACCTAATGACCAACAAAATATGTGAATCTATCCTGCCAATCTTCACACTTCACAACGAAGTCCCAACAGTTGGGTTTTTTTCCCCATTTTTGGGCATATCCACATTTCCATATGTATATATATAAATGCATTTGTAATCCACTTCATTTTATGGGATTGTCACATTTATGTAATAACAAGAACATGATTCTTCAGCAGGGCACTGTTTCCTACCTTTCCTACTGTTTTCAACATATAAATGTCCTTTGTATGTCAGTGGCAGCTAATTGATAAGAGATTTCTACATTTAGTTCAAGCGTCAACCACAATCATTTCCAGTCCTAATCATGCAATGTTTAAGGAACATTTGGGTGTTCCTTTGACTGAATTGCCTTCTTTGCATGGCTAAATTTTAGCTCAGACTTTAGGTAGAAACAACAAAGTCTGTTGTTTTCTGAGCAGTCCAAACAACTGATATAAGTTATACAAATTTACATTGCCAAGATGACCAAATTAACTGCTTGAATCATTGAAATCAATGAAAAGAATACATCTAGTTTTGTTTGTATTTGAAAACACTTCTAGAGTTTGTGCTCAAGACAGACAAAAATAAAAGTTTAACTTAGGATTTGCTGATTAGATAAGTCTATTGTTATAGAAATGGCTTATATATTAAGTATGTAAAAGTGAAAAGCTGAGACTGTACAGTACTATCTTTTCTCTTGCATTGAAAAAAATTGGAAGTTAATACTTTTTCCCCTACTTACACTTTTCTTTTCTCCTTTTCCCTTCCCCATCTCCTTCCTATTTTTATTTTCATTTTTATTTTATATTATGAAATGCAATTTAAAAAATGATGTAAAAAAAGAGAGAGAAACACTGAGATAGAATATACTCTTCCGCACCACTATTCTGGCTCACTCAAGAACAGATAAAGGCACTTTACTTCCCCCAGATCTTTAAATGATGTATTAATTCTGCTGTGGTATTTTTTAATATTATACTACTTTTTTATTCTCTGTTATGTTTCTTCCTATTTATTTTATTATTTTATCTCATAAGTTTTATACAGTATGGTGGTATATGCTTTCATTGATGCTTTTAATTTTCCATTTGAATTGTTTGAAATTGGTTGTTTAAGACAGGGGTTCCCAACCTCTGGTCCATGGACCAGTACCAGGCTGCAGCATACCAGCAACCGTTCTGCACAAAAAAGCAAAGCCCTATCCGTGGGATGCAGGCAGCACACAAAACCACGCCCCCTCTGGTCTGTGGAAAAACCTCTCTCCACGGAACCGGTCCCTGGTGCCCAAAAGGTTGGGGACCCCTGGTTTAAGAAATAAAAAATAAAACAGATTGTAGAACCTCGTACCTTTAAGCATCCTCTCTGCTTTTGAGGTACCCAGCATGCAGTATATCACATTGGCATGGTTTAAATTATGAAGGGAGCTTTCACTTAGCACATTTTTCAAGTAGTTGTTGCATGTGACATTGTCTCAGAGTAGCATTTGTGATTCCTGATGGGAAGGTGAAAATGGCATGATTTTTGTTAAAGAGCAATCGGAGAGCATCTCACTCATGTAGAGGCAGGAGCATATTGGCTGGGGGATTCTGAGAGTTGAACTCCATGCATCCTAAAGGTGTTAAAGTTGAGAAACCCTGCTCCAGAAGGCCAATTAGAAGCCGGTACCTACATAGGAGTCCTCATTAGCTAAATGTCCAATCAGAGTTCTGGGCAGGATCTCTCCATATTCACATACATATAGACACAGAATTAAGGAATATTCAGATAATACAATTTCCTTTCAGGTTTACCAATTTAATCCCCAAAGTGATTTGAAATCAAACACTTCCAAATATATTATTTTTTAAAAAAAACTCTGAGTTAAGTCCTGAGTTAAGTTCCTGAATCAGTTCTGAACTCAGTTCAATATTCCCAAAATCTGGATTGGACTTTGTTAAGGTTTTTTTTTGTTTTTTGTTTTTGGTAATGATTCACAGTCAAATTAGATTAAGGTAAATCTGAATATTCTACAATGTATACAAAATGCATATAAACAAAATGTAGTTCCAGTAGGAAGTACCAACAGTGACCCTAGAAATCTGTTGAAAACCTCCAGAAAGTTCCAAAAAAATCTAGATCTTAGCCTCAGTGAAAAAAAGAGACTCCCCACATTTATTGCCAGTGAATCCAACAGTTATCAATCTCACCCATGACATATAGTACTTAACTAATCTTGAAAGTGCTCAACCACCTTTACTCTGGTACATGTCATGCCCTCCCCTTGAAGGCTGATATAGGAAAATTCTCCACAGGGAGAGACAATGCATCTGTGACTCTGAACAAAAGAAATATCAGACTCCTCCAGTGCTTGTATTACCAACACATTCTCCTAGCCTCATCTCACCATTATTGCATAAATACACAGTTTGCACGAGTGGCCTGCACATATTAACCCTACACTTAAAATCCATCAGATGATGACCTGTGCCATAAACTAGTCTTAACAATCATCTAGCTCATTATTCAAGAGTGTTTTGTATTGTGACAGATTTAGTTTGCCATATATTAACTTTTCAGCTGCCCTATTACTATCTAAGGTTCCTACTCTTCCCTTCTTTTTAGATTCTTTTCAGATTCTTGTTTTTATATATATATTTATTATATCTTTCAGGTTTTTGAAAATTACATTGTGATGTATCTTTTATAGATACTTCTTATATCTTTATGTTTAGCTTTTAAAAAATTAGTAATAATTAAAAAGAAACCCTCCTTATGGTGGTTTATGACTGCAATAAGTATTTGATTGGTGAGTTCTTCATAACTGCACTAAAGTGAAAAAACCAACAGCAGTTCAATCAGAAATTCCTTTATGATCCATCTATTTGGCCCTAATTTTGCCCTTTCTATAAAGTATAACTCAATATATCTTTCTAAATCAGAAATTAACATAACCATTTCAGGAGCCAGCAGGGAGGTTAGTTATTAGTTATTTAAGTGCTATAGTGCCACCAATCCAACCCTTAGATATATTGTTAGCATATATTTCTTTAATTTAATTTAACTCTTTGCTTCCACAAAGGAGTATACAGTCATTTATAATTTTTTTTAAAAAAGATATCAAGATGGAATTCAAGATTAATTCTAAAGCCATTTTGTGAGCTTTCCAGGTTAATGGGGATTTGAACTGTTGTCTCCTTGAATCAGGTCCAACACTAAGGAAGCCAGGCATTTACTAACTGATAAGGAAATATGGCTTAGGCAATTTTGCATGTATTTCCTTGTAAAAATTGAGCAATAACAAAGTCCTGACCTAATGTCCAGTACGTATTAATAAGATAAATGTTATGGCTTCTGCAGTGTAGAAAACACTGTTTTAGCATGCTTGCTTCCAGAGAAATCTCAGACTTACCCCTTCTTAATTAAGTGATCAATTGCTATTGAATTGATCATGTAGAATCAACAACAATATGCTTTTCTCATGACAAAACACAATGTGTCATGTATTTTACACACTACAATGATCATAGATTTGAAGGGACTGGATTGAGGTTAATGACTGGAATTAGAAAATAAATTAAACAATAGAGCCTAAGTCTAAGCTATTGAGACCATCAATGGATTAGGGAAAGAAAAAAGCAGACAATTTACATAGTCACAATATACAAAAGTTTGAATGACTACAAGGCAGACAATATTTGATTTTTGAGGATATACTTGCTGGAGAGAGGACATGAGGACAAAAAAGAATGGCATTCCTCCTTTTGTTGGACATCTGGTAACCTTAGCCTATATGTCAGGTTCCTGTAATAAATAACAAGAGATATGCTGTACTACTGTATGTGAAATGCAAAATACTTCTTTTCTGAAGCATGATCAGCCTTAGTATGTGTTTATACACGTAAAGTAAAACTGTAAAGCAAAATCTGTGTTAAAGCTAAATGCAATCTTCATGTTTAAAATGGCAAATGGGATTTTATACATGCGTAGAAGCCTACACTGCAACCCAATTTTATTCATTGTATCAGGAGGGCACTAAACTACAGTTGGTTAAATTGTATAAAATATGTACATAGATATATTTTAAATTAATAAACTATTATATTCCAATCATACATTACCAGAATGAAGCCTATAAACAAATATCCGAGGGGAAAATTATTTTATGGTGTAAGCAATGTAGAGTCACTTTGTGACTGAGGTAGCATACAGGTTGACAAATAAATAATAAATAAATGTGGAATTTAATCTTTTTCCACAACTGGGACTTCTTCAATTCTGGCAGTCATTCTCCCAAACTATCTGTTAGTATCTCAGAAATACAAATACAAATGGATTTATCTAAAAATGTGTCATTAGATATGTTGACAATGGCAGCAATACCTTAGTTGATCCTCATCCATTCCCAAAGGTACCCTCCTCATATAGATCCATCCGCATAGAGTTCATCATGAGATGCTACTGGCCTTGAGCTATCAGCTGAGTGTCATTAAATGCTCACTCTTTTTATACTTTTTGTATATCACAGGACTGAATGATGCTAGCTACAGATTAGGAATCAGATCATGGCCAGACAATTTTAATACAGAAATATCTATTCTAAAAAGATTTTAATCATTTTAATTCACTAAAGTCTAGTTTTCATTTAGTTTCTAATTTGATTTTAAACTGGTTTGGTTTACTGGATTGTGTTTATTTTGGAAGTGCTATTACATTACATACCACCAAAGTCAATATGTTATAAAGCAAACAAATAATGTACGTATATGTGTTTCCTAGACTATAAAAATATAAATTTGAGTTTGACACAATTCAAACTGAATTGCAGTCACTGACCTAAAATATTTGTAGATGAGAACAATATTAAAATATTGTTAAAGTACATTTCCCATGGCACTGTAATAGTTTCCCTAATCCCAAGTGCAAGACAAGAAATAAGAAACTGGGGGCCACCAGACATTGCTGAACTAAAACACCCAGCATGACTAATGGTTAGGAAGGGTTGGGAGTTGTAGTTGATGTTGAACTTTGATGTTGGAATATCATGGATAGCCAAGATAACAACACAAATGGATCATCAAGGAGTTCAACCCAGAGTTCTCATTTGACATGTCAATGACCAAATCTAACTATCCAACATCAGGCACATTATGTGAACACCTAGCTCTTTAAAGAAGACTATAATGCTAGAGAAGGTGGAAAGAAAGAGGAAGATGAGAAGCAGCAAGATGGATGGACTCAAAGTGATGTGTAAACCATTGGAAGACTTGAAGGACCAGGTTAGGGATAGCAATAGTATTAGTGTTAATAGTGCTTTATAGCCTTCTCTAAGCTGTTTACAGAGCCAGCATATTGCCCTTAACAATCCGAGTCCCCATTTTATCAACCTCGAAAGGAAGGAAGGCTGAGTCAACCTTGAACCATTCAGCACTGAACTGCTGGCATTCAGCAGAATTAGCCTGCAATACTGCATTCTAACCACTGCACCACCACGGCTCTTGTGATAGATCAGGGGTAGTCAACCTTGGCTCTTTTATGACTCGTGGACTTCAACTCCCAGGATTCCTGAGCCACCTGTGCTGGCTCAGGAATTCTGGGAGTTGAAGTCCACGAGTCATAAAAGAGCCAAGGTTGACTACCCCTGTGATAGATCATTATGGAAAAAAATCTATCTACATGGTCACTGAAAATCAAAAACAACTTGATGGCACATAATAAATCAGCCCTTTCCCCAATAAAATATGTCCTTTTGCCTGTAATAATGTTGTCTAAAGATGGAATCAGCTACAAGTGTTTTGATGGGGAGACTATCTGTAATAAAAATGAATGTATTACCAAGAATTTTATTTCTGTTTCAGACAATACCAGTTTTGACTTTGGATTTTACCCTTCAAACAATGGCAGATAAAGATATCCAGATTTATCTGGCAAGGGGTAAAAATTAAGACTTAAACATAAGATCTTGTGTGATGCTAAAGAGTGGGGAGATTTAGGATTGCCAGATTGCAGATCCTTGCCTTGTTTGGTTAAAAGAATTGATAATGTTAAGGGATACAAGGTTACTAGATCTAGAACGCCATGACTTGAGATTTGGATGGCATGCATACCATGGTACGATAAAGTTAAAGTTAATGTTGATTTTAGAAACCACTTTATAAGGCGAGCCATTTTGAGAATTTGGAATAGATATGTATAAATGTAATTATTTATAAATATAAAATGAGATTATGCCTAAAAATACTCTTATGGCTTTTTCCTCACAAAGCATATTATAGAAAGGAAATGAGGGTTTGACAAAAAAAGGTTAAGGTATGCAGATTTATTGGATCACTCGACAGAAGATATTGAAGTCCAGAGACACCTGGTGTTAGAAAGTTTCAATTGTTAATGTTTTTCCTATTTGCAACCCACAAGAGATTTAAAGTTGATAAGAAACTGTATGGTTTCAAACATAACAAAACTATTTTTGAAACAGAACTGTGTAGAAATGATGAATACCTTATCACTAAAAAGTATAATTTTTTGTTAGATGAACTAGTTAAAAATGGTCTGGTAAACTGGGCAAAACATTTCAATATAACATATCAATTGGTAAAGGGACTGAAATTTTCTTTATGCTTTAACCTCAAAGAGAATTTCTATAAAATGAGGTATACATGGTATTTATCCCCAAATAAAATGGCTAAAAGTATAAAGGATCCCCAAATAATTGCTGGAAATGTAAGACTCAAATATCAAATTATCTTTTGGTCTACCTTTGGTAGACTTGTAAAAGAGTTAAAATATATTGGAGGGAAATTAGTAATGTAATTCAAAAAAATTAAAAAAATTAATTTAGACCAGAAACATTTTTGTTAGGATTTATGGATAAAACAGTGGGGAAAATCATTTGTTTTATTGTTATATATGATAACAACAGCATGACTTTTATACACTCAGATATCCACAATAGAGGAATGGTTAATAAGGATGACAGAACTGGCAATGATGCCTAAGTTAATGGCCCTTGGGAGAGAAAAATCATTGAAAAATTCATCTATAATTGGAAGCCCTTTACAGACTTTTTGCAGCAAGTAGAGAAAAAACAAATTTGAATATATGAATTTGACGAATGTTAAAATTTAAAAAGAAAAAACAAATTTTTTTTATTATCCCTTTTTGGGGGGGATGAAATGGACATTTTATTACAGTCTTAAACTAAGGATAAGTGCTCTGCATATCCACAGAAAAAGAAGTTGGATGATTCGTTGTATATATTTGTGTTTTCCATTCTTTTTTTTACATTTTTTTCATACTTCTATCCCTATTCTTTTTTTACTCTTTATTGCTTCTTTTGATTATTAGTTCATGTTGTTTTTTATGTGTATGCTTTGTAAAATGTAATAAAATTATTTGAAATTAAAAATAAAAACATATAAGGAACGGTTGCTAGAATTGGGTATGTCTAGTTTAACAAAGAGAAGGATGAGGGGGGACATGATAGCAGTGTTCCAATATCTCAGGGGCTGCCACAAAGAAGAGGGAGTCAAGCTATTCTCCAAAGCGCCTGAAGGCAGGACAAGAAGCAACGGATGGAAACTAATCAAGGAGAGAAGCTACCTAGAACTAAGGAGAAACTTCTGACAGTTAGAACAATTAACCAATGGAACAACCTGCCTCCAGAAGCGGTGAATGTTCCAACACTGGAAGTTTTTAAGAAGAGACAGGACAGCCATTTGTCCGAAATGGTATAGGGTTTCCTGCCTGAGCAGGGGGTTGGACTCAATGACCTCCAAGATCCCTTCCAACTTTTTTATTATTATTATTATTATTATTATTATTATTATTATTATTATTATTATTATTATTATTATTATTATTATTATTATTATTATTATTATTATTATTATTATTATTAAATTTGCTACAGGGGAAGCGCATGATGACCTTGTCCAAACAGAGACTACTATGCATTTACAATGGGCAGAATCCAAGCCCTTGTGTCAAAAAATCCAGGAACAATCCATACAAAAAAGATTTTTAAAAACTCAATTGTTGCCAATGGAAATTTTAAAAAGAAAATGAATACAGTACAGCAATTCAGAGCAAATGATGTTTAAACAAAATGGAAGGGGGAGAGGAATAGACTTTCCCATGTTAAACATCACAATTTGTGATCGTTGGTTGATTAGTTAGTTAGTTAGTTAGTTAGTTAGTTAGTTAGTTAGTTAGTTGGTTGGTTGGTTGGTTGGTTGGTTGGTTGGTTGGTTGGCTGGCTGGCTGGTTGGTTGGTTGGTTAGCTTGTTAGTTAGTTAGTTAGTTAGTTAGTTAGTCAGTCAGTCAGTCAGTCAGTCAGTCAGTCAGTCAGTCAGTCAGTCAGTCAGCCAGTTAATTTAAAAAACAGAATGGTACAGGCATGAAGGTGCAGAAGAAGGGTTTCATTAGTGCTGTTGCCGGGATGATATATTTAAAGACGATTTATGTAACATCACAGAATTTCTGAATTAAAAATTCAAGATTACCCAGCGATACAGACTGCACAAAAGTCAAAACTCTGAAAGGGCCAAACTTCTGGAGAGCCAGCAAGGATCTCATCATCCATCCATCCATCCATCTTCTGTACATCTAGACACATTGGTTCCCATTCCCTTCATTGATTTTTTTAACTTTTTCAAAATATTTCAACACAAAGATATTGATTTTCATTTTAACAATAAAAACAGATAAGGGGAATATAACACATATGATGTACTGTTTTCGTTATTGTAATCCATTATATAATTTAACTGAATAAAAATGCAAATTGCAAATTTGCAAATGCAAATGTTTAAAAGTAAGTACACTCCTACATATACCACTCCCTCAAATAACTAAAATTAGAAATAGGTGCATCAGATCACGTGCAAATGATTAAAACTTTTAAAATTGCTCTCAAGATCACCTGATTTTTTATAAATATGTTTTACTTCATTTGAGTTTTGATTTATGTTTTATTTAAAGATATGGGAAGAATTGTGCAATGATCAACCATGGAGAAACAAAATCAGCACGACACATGCCTGAAGCATCACTCATACTCGCAGTTCTTTGGAGTTGACATCAGAAGCAACAATTCCTTTCCTGGCCATGAGCCCAGTCTCTTCATTAACATGCAGAAATTCCAGTCATTGAAAAGGATCAATTACATATACAGTAGAAAGGCACTCAAGGTCACGGACAGATCCAAGAAACTGACTTTAGGTAAAGTCAGATCCAAGAAACTGACTTTAGGTAAAGGCAGATAAAAATCAGGATTGACCCCCAAGAAAGGAGCTCAGAGGTTCTACTATTCTTGTTGTAGTATACCGAGCAACATAAAGATTTCTCAATGTCCCATTTTTAAATACTAAGGGCCTACTCCAGTGTATTTAGGAATCCTAGATCTTATTGATTATGTGCCACTAAGTCATTGTCAATTCTTAGCAACTATATACAAAGATTTTCTCCATAACAATCTATCCCTAATCTGATCTTCCATGTCTATCAACACCCATTACCATTGTAACTAAATGCATCACCTTACTACTAGTTATTCTCTTCTTCTCTTTCCTTCTATTTTTCCCATCATTAGTGTAGGAGACAGAAAATATAGCCCATCAATTCATTAGATTTGATAAGGCCTAAGTAACATAAAGAAGGCCTCACAAAGACCTGAATCAAAGTTTCTAACTAGGATGGTTTCATAATACAAGAGAACTATTTGTAATCTGCTGAGCTGCTGTAATTTGCATAATATGATTTTGCAAAATAGATAGTTTTATAAGTATATTTGGAACAAGAACATTGTAATCGTGGGAAATAGGGAACTGAAAGTAGCAGATGGATGACGGTTTCAGATGTACACAGGTTTATGTGGAAAGTAATGGTCAGCAAGAAAGAACAAGAATTGATTTTGTAAATGTTGCAAGATAATGTCCCTCTGTGGGTGGCCATTAGGAAAAGGATATAAAAGATAGAGCTCAAGATCAGCTCATGGCCACTGGCCTATAGCTGTCCTTGCTGGACCTGCTATATCACTGGACCTCATTATTGCAATGAGTTAATGTGAGTGATGTGTTATTATGTTTGCTATGCTCCAAATTATTAGCAAAATAAACCTCTGAATCTTAAAGTAAGAATTATTACTTTGTATTGCTGTCTCTTGTCTTTTTCATTGGGTTTTTCCACGACATTAGAGCCTTCTTAAGAGAACTACATCTTCATTTCACATTTATTGGAAACTCTCTTTCTTGCCAGGGGACTCATACAAAGCATAGTGCAAAATTATAACCTTACTAAACTTCTCCTTCCAGGATCCTGGCTGTAGTTCCCACCAAATACCATGCAATCTGTTCCAGCTTCTCTGCAAGAAAATATGGGGAAATAAAAAGGTCTTTGTTTGTTTAAAAATGCTAAAATGGGTTCATTGATCCTCTTTGGAAATTCCATAATTAGAGTGCAACCATAGAAAAAGCTCTCTCCCTAGTAGAGACCTACTTCATCTGCCTTTGGGTTGGGGAAATATGGAGGAGGTCACAGTAGGTATAAATGAGAGAAGGCATTTCTTCAAGTAGTAATGTGCGAGTTGAATTCAAGCCAGTTCACTATTCTCTGTTTAATTCATGTGAACAAAGTAAAATGTCCTTTAAGTTGAGTGTAAACTTTGTGATTTTATGAACAGATCTGGGTGTAGTTTACTCGGAAACTATAGAGAACTGGTTTGTCACTCCCTTCTTCTGAAATTCATTTCTTCTTTACTTTCCAGTCTAGAGTAACCAGGTCCTATGAGTGATCCCTCTGTATTAAAAATTCTGCTTCTGTGTTTTTGTTTTACTTTGCCAATTAATTCAACAAAATACTTAATGTTTAAAGCATGTTATCTTCCCTGAGAACATGACTCTCTGGAATCTTAAATACATAGCATTTTTCTTTAAATCAGTCTCTGAGAGAAAAAGTATGTTTTTCTTTTACAGACAGAAATAATATCCAAAGATTCTAATGTTAGTTTAGCATGACAAAGAATTCACATAAGTAACTAACCCATTTCCATGTAAAGGCTTGCACATTATTTGTTTAATAGGATTTTCTGAATCTTAAGCAGGAAAGAAACATCTATTTAAACCATCTGAATAATCAGAGAGCTAAACTGGCTTCAACAAGACTTCTTTTATATTCTTCCTAATCCTAATCTAACATTTATTTATAGTCATATCAAATGTTTTAAAAAAAATAATGAGCAAATATTTTCAACCTATATAATTTCTCATGTCAATTAACCATATTAACTTTATTTCCCTTCTCAAAGTGAGGGAAAGCTAAAGGAGGAAGCTATAATTTTAATAAACCCTTATTTCATGATCCTTCCTGGGTCAGAGTTCTACAGATATTGTGTTACCATACAGTATATTAAAGTCAGGGTTAGTGTGAAGAAAAAGATGTTTTCTGTCAGTAGTTATGATTTTCGTCTTCTCAAAAGATCTTTAGCTCTTCCGTCCACAGGATTTTCCTTAATTTGTCATAGTTCTAAAGCAGAATAGGTTTCAGCCATCATGGCAGCATAGTTTATGCCTGCATATTTTTCTATCAAGTCAAGAAATGGTGGATAGCACATTAATTCAGCTGTGAAGAAGTAATCTCTAATGTTGAGCCAGTTGAACAATATCAAAGTATGTTATCTCATTGTTCAAAACAAGAAGGTAGTGTTTTAGGATGAGTAACATGTAACGCCATCGTAAGTTTAGGATGAGTAACATGTAACGCCATCGTAAGTTTTGGTATGTACTGACGATAACCCAGGTCTTTATAACCCAGGGCAAATAGCTGGAAATATTCATTTCCACCAGATCCTGTAAGAAGCAGGTAAGAGGGGGTATTGATATATTTGGAGAGTGACAGTGCTAGAGAATAGTGAGAGGTCCAAAGAAGCAAAATGGTCATTAGATGGCAGACCTTTGATTTTCTTCTTTTAGAAATAGCTTTAGCATGTGAATCTAATCCTTCTCAGTGACATCAGTTCAAGAGGGACTATCCAAACAAAGGGGTAGAAAACGTCTTCCAGAAAGAGGACTATATTTTACCATCATTCTATCTTTGTGTATTAGGATGTATAGTACATGTTTCTGATTCCCAAAAAAATAAAATAAAGGAAGAATAACTCATGTGAAAAATGAGGTAGGTTACAAAAGAAAGAGGTCATCTTCTGAAAATATACCCCCTTTTCCTCCCAAAATTGGTTGTTGGGTAATTTTGACCAGCAGACTTAGACCCTTTACTAATCTAGTGAAATACATCTTGCCAATATACGAACAAGGTGTTGTGAGAATCCTGAAAATGAGTTAATTCAGTAATTCAGCTATATATTTTGTTCCAACACAGCCATTTAGTTAACAAGTCAGGGAATTAGATAATATAAGCTTTATCCTGAGGCACCAATGATTGATGAGAAAAATCAAAAGACCTGGATATTGAAAGGACAAAATGAAGGGGGTCCATGGAAGTGATCATCAAATAACTGAAAAGTTTTCACATAGAAGAAAGTGGAACAAAGTTGTTTGCTATTGCTTCAGAGGGTAGAATTTGGAACCAGCAGATAAAAATGATAAGAAATTAGGTTTTCAGCTATATATTGGGAAAAGGTTTTAATGGCTGAACTGTTCAATGCTAAAACAGCCTTAGGAATCAGGAGCTGTTTTTCGCTGGATTCATTTAAGCAAAGATGATTAACCATCAGTGAGATGCAAAAAGCTAAGTTGGAAGAGCACTGAATAGTTGTGGTAACCACTACCAGCCTTATCATATCATTAAAATTAAAGTAAAGGACATCTATTTGAGATCCTGTGTGATATAGTAGCTCTGGAGAAAGCCAGATTAATCTGAAAGCAACAGCTTTCCTAAATTTTTATGGAAAGAAATTGATTTAAGCTCTATCACTTAAGCTCTTAGAGAAAAAGTAGGATATAAATACAGGGACCATATGTCCTTCTTTTTATAAAGCTGTTTTTCATTTCAGATAGCTGTCTTCAAATTTATTTCATCTAATTATTTATTTTCTTGGTTTTGCTCTTGAATGTAAAAAATGATTTGGGATTTGCCATTCAGATGGTCTGCAGCCTAGGTCCATATAAATTTAAAGCCATTTTGCAAACTTCACCATAATTTGGTTCTAATTATGTAGGAGAGGGAATGATGGAGCCTGGGGGAGGAGTGAAAAGAGTTATTAACCTAGAATCCCTACATAGCCACAAAGTTCACTACCACCCCCTTGAGTGCCACTGTCTCTTATTTAACTCTAATCAGGTGCTGACCATTAATTGAGAAGATTTCTGTGCCTAGACTTTTAGCAATAAATCAATTTAATTGAATCTTCATATGTGAACCTGGTCTTTCATACCTGACAGACTACTCATTTTGGTTGTATTGTACCCACTGCTGTCACGCAGATATCACCAGATTGCCTCTTAGAGTCCATGCCTTGATCTAGAGGCTGTAAAGAACTGACATTTCTAGTTTTTTATGTCTTTACTCTCTGTGTTACAGTTTACTAAACCAATACCAAAAGATTGAGATTGAAGCAGTACAACTGCTGTCCCAAACTGACTGGAGCTGAACTAGTTTGGAGGCCTTTCAGATCACAACAGAAAGCAGCTATGACTTTTTCACCCATTTTACTCATTGTCTGGTTTCTTCATCTGACTAGATTGCAAGGTATGTGGGGGAAGGCATATTTAAGGCTATGTAAATCCCCCCTTTTAATTCCTCCATGGCTTTCAAAGGAAATAAAAATGTGTGTGAGATAAGTAATAAATGTACAGAGGAAAAATCACAAAGTCAAGTTGGTAACTGCAACTGTGCAATTGAAATCACATCTTTATGTGTATTTTTTTTAAAAAAATGAATGGGCCTTTGATTATATTGCCATGCCTGTAATATTGAGTATATTAACTCCCCAACCTCAGACACTCCTGCTCTTTTAACAAACTTTTAATTCTTAAATATTTTAATGATCCTGATTTTAATTTAGGGGCTTTATTTTAATTGCATCATTGTTATAATATTTTTATTCATGTTCTTTTATTGTTGTACATAAATAACACTTCTATAAACAAAAGACCAGGATATAAATTTAATAATGCATAAAATAATAACATTACAATTTTATCACAGCATGTCTTCCTAGAAATTCCTATATGCACCCACCAAATCTAGACCTGATTACCTTCAACCAAACTGATATATCATATGCTCTTAAACCATAGTTAGGAAAGGTTACTGGGTTATGACAATATCTATTGTAAACAGAAATGTGGAAAACCCATTACTGTTTCCCAGGCAAGGAAAAAAGGAATAAAGATGGATGGTTTTTTATTTGATTGCACTGGGAAAGAGAGAGTGATAAATATTTGGACAGTCAATTATTAAGCCAACAAAGTCACATATAAATGCACCACCCATTTCCATTCTCAATAACTTTTTATGAGACTAAAGGTAAAGGTTTCCCTGTCCAGTTGTGTCTGACTCTAGGGGGCAGTGCTCATCTCCATTTCTTAGCTGAGGGAGCCAGCATTGTCCGAAGACATTTCTGTGGTCGTGTGGTCAGCAAACTCTATATGCTGAGGCACACAGAACAATGTTACCTTCCCACAGAAGTGGTACCTATTTATCTACTCGCATTTGCATGTTTTCTAACTGCTAGATGGGCAGGAACAGGGAAAATTAATGGGAGCTCACACTTGAGTCTCGAACCCGGACTGTCAGCTTTCCAGCTGACAAGCTCAGCAACTTTAATCGCTAAGCCACTAGTTACAGTATGTGCTGTTAAATTTTTGATTGTTTTACATTCTCCAAGTTTAAGTTCCCAATCAGATATTTTCAGAATTGTATCAGTCTTCCAATGTTGAACACAATTTATTCTGACTGTTGTAGCACTTTTGACCATTATATGTATATTATATATACATTATATATATAACTTTTATAAATTAATATTTATATATAAAATTAAATAAAACTACATATAAAATGAATATATTTGTTTATTTAATTCAGAATTGAATTAAATAAATTTCTGAGGGACTCCCATGTGTGTGTTTGTCAGCTATTAAAAATAAAAGAAAATAGTAAAAGAAAAAGAATCAAATTATATCTCATTCTTCATTAATTGGAGAGTATTGTTATGTTTACTTATTTTGGCTAGGACCCTTCCAAGCTAGAAGGTGAGGGATGAGTGTCTTAGGAGCTCACAGTTTTATTATTCTTCTGGAAGCAGTTTCATACTGCTGCACCCTTTGGTATATTTGTGTGATATCACAATGCATATACAAAAAGGGGCAAGGCTTGTGTTACAAGACCACAGTGCTGCTTTGATCATTCTGCCCTCCCCTCCCCTAAAGGGCCCTCGTCTTGTGGGTATTACTGAGCGCAGGCCTCTCCATCCACCACATTGTTTCCTTCATGGTGCACAATAGAGAAAGGATCACTTGGTGTCCTCTTTCCATCTCAATCCTATATCTATTGCAGTAAAAGGATTAAATTTAGAATAATCAAAGCCACTCCTTTGGGGACTGTTTATGTTAATCATCCACAGCATTGGTCTCAGTGGCTTTGAGAAAGTTCTGTGCCCTTTATATAAATATATAGATAGTGTTTTTTTCCCTGGGTGTGTTAGCTTGCTCTCTGTCCCATTTTCCTAGTTAACCATTTTGTTTTATTTTTACTGATGTTTTAATAGACATTAAGCTATGTTTTTGCCAGCTGATCTGAATAGCAGGTGTGCTTCCTCATAGGTAGGAAGTAAGTGAGAGTGTGCTGGGTGCAAACTGAACTGGAAATTATTCACAGTAATTTTCCAACATATGGAAGTCCACACTTTGCCATCTAACAAAACACGAAACACGATACTGTAAAGCCGAACCATACAGAATCTCCCTTGACCCACTGTGGGAAGCCATCAACAAACAAAAAATGACAACAGCTCTCTTCAAGTAAAAATAATAAAATGAGAAAACATACAGGTAGTCTTTGACTTATAACTGATTGGTGACTGACTGAAATTACAACCGCATTTTAAAAAGTGACTTACAACCAGTCCTCACGGTTACAACTGTTACAGCATCCTCACAGTCAGACGATCAAAATTGGGCCACTTGGCAACTGGCATGTATGTATGATGGTCACTGCATACCAGGTCACGATCACCATTTGTGATCTTCTGAGAGAGATTCTGACAATCAAAATCAGTGGGAGAGTTGGATTTGCTTAATGACCATGTGACCCACTTAACATCTGCAGTGATTCACTTAACAATCATGGCAAAAAAGGTTGTAAAATCAGACATGAGTCACATAATAATCCCCTTGCTTAGCAACAGAAATTCTGGTCCCAGTTGTAGACATAAGTTGAAGAGTACTTGTACTTTAGTAGCTGCAGGGTCAGCTTTTCCCCTGGTTTTGAAGTGCCTCTTGAAGTTAGAAGAAAAGATACTGAAATGGGCAATATAAACTAGGTAGGACTAGAGTCCATTTTAGCCCATTTGTCCTTGTTAGCCAGCCATCTTTTAGCTATTGGCAATCTGCAATAACTTGTCAGACGTATCAATGTTTCAATATCCCAAGAATGGACTGTAACCAGAATCTCTTATTACATTTTATCCTTTTTAAAATCCCTTGTATTTTTTTTATCTTATTTGGAAAATTAAGGTCACTTGTCTTTTCTTTTTCCAACAGGTGCTGCTGACCCAGATATAGGTAGGGATTTCTATGTACCCTAGAAACTTTCTGTATAAATTGGCACTGGATTATGAAAATGAAACCTGCTTGCCTTTTACAAAATCTTAGATATATTATTATGTTGCTTCTAACACAATATAATCTTCAGAACCATTGCTGCAACTCCAGTTGCAGCTTGTCAATTAACAAGTTAGACAAAGAAATGTTATAAATAAGACATAATATAAAATAAGGAGTAGGTTAGCTAGGTTGCTCAACAGTGAGACACTGGTGAAGTGGGCACAGCAGTGCCTGCATTTTCTGTGTCATATGAGAAAAGCATATCTTCCTTCCCCTGTCCTTACCACTTTCTACAGAGGGATGATTGAAAGCATCCTGTCGTACTGTATTGTATTACTGTTTGGTTTGGAAGTATTATTGTTTTGGACAGGAAGGCTGTGCAGAGAGTGGTAAGGACAGCAGAAAAGATTACTGGAAGTTCACTTCCTTCTATCTAGGATATGGCATGTAAACACTGCTTCACCAGGGTCTGCAATATTGTTAGGGACACTACACATCTTCTTCATGATCAGTTTTCTTTGTTACCTTTTGAGAGGAGGCTTCGTGGTATCTGAAGCAGAACAACTAAACTCTATAATAGCTTTGTACCATATAGTATCAACTTTTTTTTTAACTCTCAGGATTCTTTTTTCTGCTACGTATTCAAAATGGATATGTGTGTGTGTGTGTGTGTGTATGTGTGTGTGTGTATTCTTTTGAGAGCGGGCATCATAATTTTATTTTTAATGTGTGTCAGTATATACATAGAAAAAGTGACAACAAAGGTTATATTGTAATATCTTACAATGCTTTGTTCCTTGACAAGTAATTCATTCTTTGACCATGATTGAGTTATCCTCTTCCATGTTAAAGAAGAAACCAGGCTTTTTCTTGGGACTGGATCAAAATCCATTGTATGAATTAAGTCTATTGCTGATCTAAACACAGAGTGGAACACATACTGAGTCGACAAATTATATAGATATGCATATTAAGTATTAACTCGTTCCTCTGGAGACACAATCATTGGAAATATTCTTCCGAAAGTCATACAAAATCATTCAAAAAGAGAGAATTTGTTTCTTTCAGGGTTTCATCTGTTGAACTTCAGAGGTTTGGGGGAAAGTTCCCTTTTGTTCTTATTATAATCCAAAATCTAAAACATTTTTTTTTTGTTCCTGTAATGTTCAGGGAATATTTAGAAAGTGGTTGAAAGACAGTGACTGGCCAAAGTGATCCAGAAGCTTCATGTATAAGATACAACTAGAACTCACAATCTTCCAGTTTCTAGCCTGATACCTTAACCATTACACCAAACTCTTCTCCCTCTCCTTCTTTCTTTCCCTCATCTCTTCTATTCTGCTCTTTCTTAGCAGGTTGTAAGAAGTCACTAAACTCTCCAAGAATTGTTGGAGGCCAAACAGCCTCTGAGGGGTCATGGCCCTGGCAAGCAGGCCTTTCAATATTCAACCTAACTTTTTGTGGTGGCACTCTCATAGACAAGCAGTGGGTGCTGACAGCTGCTCATTGTTTCATTTGGTAAGTTACTGAACCATAAAGCTAAGTGAGAAAAATAGATAGATTCTATTGTTATGATGCTGATCTTTTTAATAAACTAGAGTTTCCAGGAAACAGCTTTATTATGGTTTGTTACATAGCCAGATATTTACACTGGCTTTGGCATTTTTATCCCTCTATCAAGTTCTTCCCAAAGACATGGAATAGGCAGATGTTGTTCGATGATGTTAAAGGTATTGTTGCAAAATGTAATCTGTTCCAAGTAAAGCTGCCTTTTGCAATTGACTAATGGTGATTTTGTCAATGCCAGTGGTACTCAAATGGTCCTCCAGATGCTTTGAGATTGCACACAAAGTGGCTATTACTATTGGTACTACCTTCACTTTCTTTTGCCAGTCGTTCTATTTCCGTTGGCAGATCTTTGTATTTAGTGATTTAGTGATCTCCAGTTCTTTCTCTTTTATTCTGCTGCCTATAGATACTACCACATCCACTATCCGGACTTTTTTGTCTTTCAGAAATGTTCACACAAGAGTCAAATGAAGACAATAGCATTGAGTCAGGGCCATCCTACTGACAATCCTTTTATGCTTGCATCACAATTAGAGATACATATATAAAAAGACCCCAACAATGCTTTTGTCATTTTTTACCAAAGCTTCAGATCCTGCCTCAGTTATATATTAATAAAAGAGTGTATTACTGTACACCAGCAGCAGTCCTCAACCTTTCCAGCTTGGCGGCCCAGCACAGGGGGGGACTGTGAGTGGCAGGTGCACACATGCACGCACAACTTCATTTGTGTGAGTGGCATGCATGTACGCACGCCCTTCACTCATGCAAATGGAGCTTCAGATGGGAGCAGCAGGCAGTTGCACTCATGTGTGAAGCTCTACTCCTGCAAATGGAAGGTGCTTGAGTGAAGGGTGCTTGTGCTTGGCATGAGTTCAGCTTCATGCATGTGTACACATTTGCCTGCTGCTGATACATGTGGAGTGTGCCCATTTCTCCCATGGCCCAGTTTCAAACAGACCACAGCCTGGCAGTGGGCCACGGCCCATGGGTTGGGGACCCCTGATGTACACACTGTCACTGGAGGGTACTTTCCCATTGCATATTATTTAATGTACACTTTTTGATTCTGTATGTGGAAATCAGAGCTGGCTTCAGATTAAGAGTAAATAGGCACTGGCTTGGGGAAGCCAAAACTTAGGGGTACCAATGCCAATAGTTCCAAATCATTCTATAAATTCAAATCTCCACACTGGCAAGAAGTGAAGCTATCAGTCAATGTGGTCTAGGGATACCATGTACCCCTGAGCCAACACTGATGGAAATAATATACAAATGAGTAAATATTGTTCTTTCCTGCCAAACTCCAATAAGGCTGTTGGCATCTTTAAATGTGGCTGAGTTGGATATGAGGAAACATGCTGAAATTAAATGCAGACAAGATGTGGTGCCTCTGGCAATGCAAATGTCAGGAATTTTTTCAGCAAATCTTAAAATCCTGCAATAATCTTAATAGGTCCGCATCCATAAATTGCTGTTAACATTTTTTTAATTGTTAATACTTACAGGATCCCTGAAGACTTTGACGAAATTTTTGTGGAGCTAGGTGGCCACCAACTCATGAACCCTTCAAATAACTCAGAGAAAATTGCCATCCAACAGATCATAGTTCATCCTAACTACACAGCTGATGACACTGTGTATGACATCGCTTTATTGAAGCTAAATGACACTGTGGATTTCACCAATTATATCTTGCCTATGTGTCTCCCAGAGTCTTCTGTGGAGTTCCCTGTCAATACCAGCTGCTGGGTCACTGGATGGGGAAGAACACAATCTGAGGGTGAGGAAAGTGGGAAGTGTGTTTTATGTGACACCTTTTCATCCTTTCACATCTTTCATCTGTGGAACTTGGTATGTTTAAAGATTAATTTATTTGCTTATGACACTAAAGTAACTTGAAGTTACTTTAAGGACCAACAGGACATACTTTAATTTATGAAGATGCTGGAGAGTGTTCCAGATACAAACCTGAGAGAACAAGACCGTTATTTTGCATTGACACTGAGACCGAACTAGAGTTTTGCATGAAATACTGCGTAAAGTTACACAGTAGACTTATAAATCAGAAGGAATCTGATAGGACCTTTTTAATGTAGTAAATGTTATTAAATGGCATGAACTTTCATTAGATACATGGAGTAACCAAAAATGATGTAGGATTTGGATGGGGTGGGATGGAGGACCACAAAGCAGGTTAAATCACATCATGCACTGGTTAGGCTGCTTTAAAGGAGGAGTGTCAAAGATTTTCTTTTTAAAAAAAAAAAGTGGCATGCCTATTTTAGGGGGTATCCTTTATATTTCATGTGTTCTCCAGTTCAAAATAGTTTATGTTGGTTTCCATCAACCAGACAGCTTGGAGAGCAGATATAATCACAAGACTGTGTCTTACTCATCCCTTAGTCAAACTTATAGCACATCGGCTAAAGAACTGGCAGCTGCAGTGCTTTTTTTGTAAAAAAAAAAAAAAAAAAGTGCCAGAATTCACACATGTCATACAACCCGCCTTGCCTACCCTACAAGGTTCCATCCAAAAAAGGTGCCGGAACTCCATTCTGGGCGTTCTATGAGAAAAAAAAGCCCTGGGCAGCTGTGATCTCACATCATTGTATATGTAATAATGATATGTGTAGAACAAAGTGGTTGGAAAATTTTAGTCTTCCTTGTTCCATCATAATTTACTTTCATCAGAAAACTAATGTGCCTATATTTCTTGTCCTCTCCTGTCATGTTTTGGAAGAGAAGAGCAGTAAAATTTATGAGAAAGAAATAACACTGTCAGGTCTGCCATCTTCGGCTTGGCACCTTGCTGGCATCCTGCCATCAAAGCATAGGAGGGAGTAGGGGGACAAGGGGGGAATAAATGGGCAATCAACCTGCATGTGTACATTTAGTTCTTTAACAAAAACTAGTATGGCAATATTAGATATAGACAATAACACAGTTTCCAGCTGAATGGATCTGATGTTTTCAAAAATGTAGGCACAAATATAAAAGAATCTCAGAGGTGCCGAGATATACGGCATTTTCATTCCCAGGAGATACTTCACTTGTGAAGTTACAACATGTATAGCTGCCGCAGTTGTCATTGCACTTATCACTGGCTCTGTTAGCAAGAAGGCAGGGGGTAATGACATCTTGATGAAGAGCAGGAAAGCTCAGAACCAGTCTGAGCCACCACCCAAGGCCATGCACCCTGAGAAAGAATATTACCCTAAACACCTCAGAATTCTCAAAACATCTAGGTGGATTCTTGTTGGCTGAAGATGGACTGGTCATTGGGGGAGGGCTGGGATGTGAGGAAAATTTCTGTATCTTTTGAACACGGGAAATTTAGTTCTAGCCTGACTTTACTGCAGCCAGCATCTTTTAGTAAAAGAATCTATCACTTCAACCAAATGGAGTTGAGTTCTTTATTTCCTAAGGGATTGGACTGGGGCAGATCTGACACAACACTAATATTTACCTCCCTAAAATCATTAAACTGAATAGCAATTCTGTCTTCTGACAAATCTCAACAAGAAAAACTAAATTTGTTCTTCAAAATGAAGTTGAGGAATGTTGAAGGTTTGGCACAAAAGTTACAGTGAACATAAACTCAGTTACTTGTTCTCTGCATTTTATAATGCAACTCTTTCCTTTCTTTACAGTGGACCTGGAGCCTCCCCACGCCCTTCAAGAAGTGGAGTTGTCTATCATCAATACAGACATATGCAACTTTATCTACAATGAGCTCAATGTTACAAAATTGCCCCATTCCCCTGTCAGGCCCGGTATGATCTGTGCAGGTCATTTAGAAGGGGGCAAAGATTCTTGTCAGGTAAGATGTTCAAAAACTTAGCTAAGATTGCATGACATAAGACAGTTAAATTTGTAGTGGTTGAACTTGGGTAATGAATTAAATTGGATTAGTTTTAATCTTGGTTGGGTGGTAGGGTTGCTAAGGACCTGATGAGGTACATGACATTAATCCTTAATGTTGCTTTATGGTTCCATGTATTGGGCAATAAGTATTAAGTAAGTAAGTAAGTAAGTAAGTAAGTAAGTAAGTAAGTAAACAAATTAAGTTTGTTGTACCAACCTTGTCAATGTTGACATGGAAAACTTATGAACCTGCTCATAAAGGATGCAGAGTTCTCCATATATTCCCAAGAGCTTCCTTCACTGATGGAAGTATGGGTTCAATGCTCTTCAAAATCAACAAAATAGGTATGGGAAATCATCAGCAAGAAGCCTTATATAATGTCCAGAAAAGCTCCTCAAGATTAGGCTCCTGAAATTTGATGATAAGCTTCACAAGGATTTTCAATCAGTGAGATGATTCCTGCTATATTTTACTAAGACAGAAAACAGAGAAGCTAAGCCTCTGAGAAACTTAATGAAACCACTCCACAAAACTTGAAAAAGTATTTAAAAATTAGCCAAACATTTTCTGATCTTCCATCTCCAGTAATTATAAAGAACATAGGACAACATAACATATTGCACTAGCCTGCATAAGATCAAACTTGCTCAGCTATGTGTTAAGAGACCAAATCTTTAAAATGCATTACTGACTCAACTTGCTGTTGTCCAAACATTTTTGACATGAATTCCTATGAATTCCTATGAATATGAATCCCTAACCAGATTTAAAGTCCAAGACACTTAAGAGGGCTGGCCCATCCATATCTGCTTCCTTTGACTAGTTCTGAAGAGGATCTAAGGAATAGTAATAAATTTATATGGCTTTCACTACGACTTTGGATTTCATTTTGAATAGGAGTTTCAGAGGACCTAGGATAGCCAGATGATTCTGGGAAAAGATGTGACTGCTTTATGATGTTGTGAATAGGGACTAAATTCATACTCCTGAATGCCCCAAAGCTGCTTTTGGGAGACTTGAGTTCAAACTGTTGGACAATCCTAGCTGTCATCCAGTTAAGAAAGAATAGGGTTCATTTAGAAGACAATAATAAACATAGAATTTAGAACATACATAGTTTTAAAAAACGATCAAGATAGATGCAGCAATATTTACTATCTTAGAAGCAGAATTTTTCTTTCTCCAACAATGCATCAAATCTCGTTCACATTTTTTAATTAAAATATTGGGTCACCCTTATGGTTCTTCAGATGATATTTGATCATTTTTTGTGCAAGAGGATGTGATTAGAAACAATTACAAGTAGTCAGTAGTAAAGTGATGAGTAACAATAGTAGTTTCCCCCACAGTGGCACAGTGATACCATTGATTGGTCTTTTGAGGCAGCAAAGAAAATATTGTTATCTTGCATGGATGTGCTTATGTTTTGCAGGACAGTTAACATCCTGTTATTTGTTAACAATGTTAAATATGGTTAGCTTTTGAAGAGAGGGAGACTTAATGTATGATGCAAATCCAGTCCCATTTTACTGTGTCATCAATCAATATATTGCATTAACCCAAAAACTGTGTTTTGTGAACAAGCAATTACTGATGATTCTCAGGCTAAAGTTGAGATGTTTAGTTAAAGGAATACTTTGCTGCAAGGAAATTTGCATTTCAATTTCTCAAATCTGAATGAAGCAGCCTTCCTATAAACATCTGATAACATACATCTTTCTCTTTCCAGGGTGATTCTGGAGGACCTATGGTTTGCAAGTGTGATGGAAGTGAAAATTGGCTCTTGGCTGGGATTGTGAGTTGGGGGTTAGGCTGCGGTGTACCCGGTGTGCCTGGTATCTACACTTCAGTAGCACACTATTCTGATTGGATCCAGTTGCACCTACCCCACATAAAATTTTCAGAGTGCCCAAATGGAAGTAATAGTATAGGGCATAACACCCTTATCATGCTTTTTCTGATATCTGTGGGATTGACTGTCTTTTGAGACACTTAGACATCCCTCCTTCAGCCTACCAATGTCCCCGGAATGAGTTCTTTTTACACAAAATACTGCTGATGCAGCTCTATATAGAAATCTATACATTCTCCAAACTGGAGGCAGAGCAGCATTAAAGTTCCATTCAATATCAATGTGATATGGCTTACAACTAGAAATACTGGGAACAAAGATAAAGCTGATCATTCTTCAGGCTTTGTCTGGGAATCCTGATAGGAATTGCATACTATCAAATCCAGAGGTAGTTTGAGACCTTTCCAAAAACTTCAAAGCAATAGCACTTAGACTTATATATCATTTCATAGTGCTTTATAGCCCTCTCAAAGCAGTTTACAATGTTAGCATATTTCCCCCAACAATCTGGGTCCTCATTTTGCTGACCTCGGAAGGATGGAAGGCTGAGTCAACCTTGAGCTGCTCAGAATCAAACTCCTGGAGTGAGCAGTGAGTTAGCCTGCAGTACTGCATTCTAACCATTGCGTGACAACAGCTCCTGCTATTGCTAAACTGTCTCTTCCCTTCCCTGCTGTGATTACTGACTACTGCTAGCACTCTTCCCCCTAATACCATATAGCATGTTGTTGCTCTCCCCTCCCACAACAGACTTTCCACTTTTCCCATCAAAATGTATCTCCACACTACTTAGCCTGCCAACAAACTAAACAACAATACTTGGCAACCCATCAGGGTTTATTCAAGAAACATAGTCTGTTTTCCAATCGTCTCTGAGATCACTATGAAAAGACATTCACCCTTAAAACACTGAAGATGCTACAGTGTCCACCTGAAGTGTGGAGTGTTTCCTCCATTTTTTGTTTTCTTTGGTGGTCACCTATGTGCTCGGGTTCCAATTTGAACTTTGTTTGGCACCACTGATCTACAGAAGGCACCACTGTCAATATAAATTCATAAAAGAAGGCATTCCTACTTCGTGCCTGATTTTGGACATCATCTCAACATTTGATTGGCTGCTAGAGTGAGAACCTTTGACCAACTGTACCATCCAACTTGGCACTGACTGTCCTGGTTGGAAGAAGATTTATGAAGTCTCCAGAAGGATGCTTCCTGGCCCTGTTGAAGAGACCAAAGTGCAGAACTGTTCTACCACTGAACTAAAAACTAAAATCTCCAAGTGTTCTTTTACTAAGTGAAGTTTTCAGAAAGGAATGATTGTGCTAGAGCTACTGCTGTCAGAAGCCACTGGATTTAACTGGAATCAACTTATTGTAAAATATGTAATCTATAATTTTCTTTAATTATTGTACTTAATTCCCATCCCTTTCTTTCCTTTAACTTATTTTAATAGGTTATTTTGTTTGTTATTGTATTACTACTGGATATTTTTCCTTATATGTTATTTTATGCTGGTGGTGGTACAGAATAAATCTATCTTTGTAAAATTTCACTCTGGCGTATCATAACAATAAAAGCAATGTTCACTATTTGTAAACCCTTTGAGAGATTTAATTCAAATGATTAAAAGGTCTGTGACCAGATAAATTAATAAATTCAGCATGTAGGGTACTTTATAATGAGCAGCTGTTTAATTCCCATCAATATATTGGATGTGGCAACTGAAATAATTATTCTGTTCTTCCTTACATCCATTGCTATTGGTTTGGTTTTTGCAAAAACAGAGCACTATAATTTCATTGTTATTTATAATTTCATGGTCTAATGTTCACATTTTTTCTATGACTGTGCAATCACACATGGTATTGAATAAATATCTGAAATTGTTAAAATTTATTATAACATTATCAAACTCACAAACATACTCAGGACTTTTTAGGCTTGAGCATGCATTTAATTTTATTGGAAGTTTAATTGGCATTGTTATTGGGGGTTTTTAGTATCTCTTGAATGAATACCTTATTTGGGGAAATTATTCATTATTTCTCAATATTTAGATGCAGAATGTAAATTCTTGCTTTTCTTATTCACTGAGGAGTAATAAAGAAGCAGATTGCCCATGAAAAGGAAAGCAGTTAAAACAGCTCTATTTTCCAAATAGTTTTCAAGAACCTAGGTTATGGCTTAGGCTGTAGACATCTATGAATTTATTTTATCAGAATGGTTGCTGGATCAAACCAAAAGCCCTCTTAGATCAGATATTTAGTGTAATAACATAGAATAACAGAGTTGGAAGGGACCTTGGAGATATTCTAGTCCTACTTCCTGCTCAAGCAGGAGACCCTATACCATTTCAGATGAATGGCTGTCCAGTCTCTTCTTTAAAACCTCCAATCATGGAATACCCACAACTTCTGAAGGCAAGCCATTCCTCACCATTAGGAAATTTCTCCTTAGTTCTAGGTTGCTTTTCTCCTTGATTAGTTTCCACCATTGTTTCTTGCCTTCTGGTGCTTTAGAAAATAAGTTGACACCCCTCTTCTTTGTGACATCCCCTCAAATATTGGAGCATTGCTATCATGTCTCCCCTAGTTCTTCTTTTTTTTTTTTTATAAACAAATTTTATTGATTTTTTTGTTTTATCCCCCCAAAATAAACAAACATACAATTATGGCATAATACAATTAATTAAAAAAAAACAAGCTATAAAAACCTCCCATTCTAAGATGCTCAGTAACCTCACAGGAACACATTCCCTCTCTTCAACCTACTTCCCTCCTTCCTTCTACCTCCTTCCCTCCTCTCCACCCTCTCAACCACTCTACTCTACACATCCCCCCTCCTTTCCTCCTCCTCTTCCAAATGTGGTCCTGTAGGTCAATCGAGCCTCCATTCTTATACTAAAAAACCTCCTATTCTAAAATGCTCAACAGCCTCACAGGACCACATTCCCTCTCTCCAACCTACTTCCCTCCTCTTTCTATCTCCTTCCCTCTTCCTCTCCCTCTCAACCACTCTATTCTACAAATCCCCCCTCCTTCCCTCCTCCTCTTCCAAATGTGTTCCTGGAGGTCACCCGAGCCTCCATTCTTATCTCACTACCATTCTAGTATACCAAAATACATAAAAAATCCCTTTCCCCAACCCCCCCAGACTTCCCAGAACTGGTTACGGGATTAAACACTCATCTTCCTAAGTCTACATAAAACTGCCCAATATAAACTAATGTAATATAAACATACTTTAACTCTTTAAAAAAAATAATAATAATCAAATATAAACTACAATAATCTAACTACATATAACCAATCCATCTTCACCAATCCCTTAATCTTAAAAAAAAGAAAAGAAAACTTTGCCTTCTCTTCAATTCTTAGTTTTAAATCACCAATTATATATCATCTTATCAATATATCATAATATTTTATAATAAACAGTAATCCCTCTACCCCTTAATATACAATGCTAAAATTTTCCATTTATAGTATTTTTTTTTTCAAAAATCCCTTATAATTCCACAACACCACCATAATAACCATTAAAATATAACCAATCCATCTTCACCAATCCCTTAATCTTAATAAAAAAAAGAAAAAAAAACTTTGCCTTCTCTTCAATTCTTAGCTTTCAATCACCAATTATATATCACCTTATCAATATATCATAACATTAATAAACAATAATCCCTCTACCCCTTAATATATAATGCTATAATTTTCCATGTATAAGTATTTTTTTTTCAGAAATCCCTTATAATTCCACAACTCCACCATAATAACCATTAAAATTCAAAACACTTTTAAAATTACATCCCACAATATAAATTGATGCCAGTTACCATATAACTAAAGTAACCACTAAAGTTATTTCTTTAAAATTACATCCCAAAGTACCTTATCAATATATCCCCTAGTTCTTCTTTTCACGAGACTAGACATACCCAATTCCTGCAACCATTCTTCATATGTTTTAGCTTCCAGCCCTCTAATCATCTTTGTTGCTCTTCTCTGCACTCTTTCCAGAGTCTCAATATTTTTTTTATATTGTGGTTTCCCACAGTGGCCAACAAGATATCTTTAGGATATGAGTACATTTTCATATTGTGTTGGAAACAATCCATTTAAAAAAAAATACCCCTTTAAATGAAGGAAACTGTTTCCCAAGGATTGTTTTTATCTTATTTGTTTCCTTAAAATGCAGCCAATTAGACTGGGGACAGATTTTGTTGGGTAGTTGTGTGGCATGGTTACAGTGACAGAGACCATAGTAGAAAGCCATATCTTGTGGATTCCATCAGTTGACAATGTTTCAGGCAAGGGACCTGAAGTGTGTATTACTAAACATTTAGGATGCTTGAGTTACGGTCAAAAAGACTTTCTCTCTCTCTCTCTCTTCTTAATGAAATCAATGAAATAATCATCATATTAATAAGCAAACTCCACCTAAGAGACTAAAATAAGCCAAAATTCCTTGAAGCTACCTGCAAAGCAATGCAGTCTGTTAATGAAGAGTGAATTTCTATATCATCTTTCAGTTACATTATTGCTTCACTTACATCTGAAGTACTTATTTCAGATATAAATCACTATTTGTTGAAGCAAACAACATTTAAATTCCTGACACTTTATCATGATGTCCTTGGAGTACAGTAATATAGATGGAGCCATTACGTACACTAACAACAGAATATATTTTATTTAAGGCTTTCGTTACCTTTGATTTATATTGTTGTTTTGAATAACTTTCACTTTTCTGTAAGGCAACACGACATATTGTTGGATGGCGAATGTGCTTTCATTTGATTTACATTAACATTGGACTCTCACCACAGGGTTTTTGCATTTTATTAATTTGCAAAATATTTGGAGCTTATTTTTTATTTTTATTTTTATTTTGAATAGAAATATCCAGATAATATCTTCCCTGATTATTTATTTATTCACTTTGCATCAGTGTTGTTTTCATGCCAAGTTACACACAGCAACAATGTATCAGATTACGGAGAAGGGTGGCTGATATCTGGAAAAAGACTATTTGGTAACACACAATTTTTAGTTGAAAGCCTTTTTTAAAAAGTTTGATGAAATTATAATGACTGTGGAAAATATTCAGATGCATGTAGCTCTTGATGAATTAGATTCACAAAAGGAATGTGATCTGAAAGTTGCAGACACATTGGAAAGAGTTATGGACTGTATAGACCAGGGGTAGGCAACCTTGGCTCTTTTATGACTCGTGGACTTCAACTCCCAGAATTCCTGAGCCATGCTCAGGAATTCTGGGAGTTGAAGTCCATGAGTCATAAAAGAGCCAAGGTTGCCTACCCCTGGTATAGACTTAGAACTAACTGAGTTGATTGCATACACCTCCCTGAAGTTCAGGTTTGCATTCTTTTACAACAGCAGAAGATTGATTGAATAGAGAAGTGATAAATTGGTTTTCCCTAGGAGAATTGAAGAAGATTGGGGAATGGATTATCATACTTAATTGGAAACCATTTTCATCTGTTAGGAAGATAGGCCGATTGTGGAGATTAAATTTATCATATTTAAACAGAAAACAATTGACAAGTGATGATATTAAGAAACAAACATGGATAATTGATCTAGGCCAGGCATGTCAAACTGCCGGCCCATGGGCCGGATGCATCATGCTGAAACCGAGCCCACCCCATTGCTGGCAATGGGGAAAAAGTCGCAATACGTTGCGTGATATCACGTGATGTCATGAGTTTGACATGCCTGATCTAGGCTGAATTATTTTTAACTCTTGGAATGATTTGGGATAGATAAGAAGCCATGGTAATTTTCTATGAGTTGATTACAATAACAATTTGTTAACAGAGGGTTTTGAAACTTTAACCTTGCCTTATTATTATTATTCATGTAAAGTATTTTGTCATTAATATAGTATATAGATGACAGGTCAATAATTTGCAGATAGAATTAGTAGTTTAAAAAATTGAGGGGGCTGTTTTGCAAAGGGTGAGAAACTAATATTGTAGTAATGTATTAATCAGTATTTAACTAAGGGAGATAATACGGATATATGTGATGGGTTTTTTTAATGCACTTTTTTCAATGCCTTGTTTGCTTTGTGTTTATCTTTGTTTTGTTTTATTCTTGGTGCTTTGTATTTTAACTTTTTTTCAAATAAAATTTTTAAAAAAGCTTTTATTCATAAACACAGAAATGGAATCATAGGAATGGATGGGAACTTGGAGGTCTTCTAATCCAACTTTCTTCCCAAGGCAGGAGATCTTATACCATCTCAGACAAGGTCTCCTGCCCCAGACAAGGCCGGGGGTTGGACCAGAAGACTTCCAGGGCCCCCTTCCAGCCCTATGATTCTATGTCTTTGTTCCAGTCAGCTATTAGGAAATGAAAGTTAATGTTTTCAGTATATACATTGCTTACATTTCCTATTGAATGAACAAATGTGGCATTTTCTTGTGCAGGTTATATAATGAAGTAGCAGGAATTTCTAAGAAAACTGGTTTAATGTGAGCAAGTAGCCTGCTGATGGAGTTAATATGTGTTCCTGCTTGGTAACAATGGCCAAAAGCTGAAGCTAAACCAATTATGAGAACAATGAAACTTTGATTGCTCCACTGTGGTGTTCCACAAGATTTGGTCATCTCTCCTATTTAATATGTATTACGAAAACACTGGGACAAATATCCAAAGGTCTGGAGCTATCATCGGTTCATGATGATACTTGATTATATATTTCCATCCCAAGCCAAGCCAGAGATTGTGAGGAAAACTTTAACCTGTGCCTGGATGCCATGAAAAGGACATAGAACCGGGCATTAGTCTTATTTGTATTAATTAAATCTTCACTCTTACTGTTCTTTCTATCTTGGGTTTCTATCAATAAAATTTTATGATAAATAAGTGGGTCTAAATCAGAGGTCTGAGTGTCTTCCCTCTTCAACCTGTTGGGCTGGTAACCAGAAATTATAGGCTTCACCTTTGCTGCTTTTTTCTCATAATTCAAGGACTCATATTCCTTAGTTACATCAACCATCATATGGGGGGGGACCCATGGTAGCTAAAGAAGGCCATGCAGCAATGTACTTCTGTCCCATAATGCTCATAAAATAGTTCGGGGGGGATGTTGATTTTTAGTTTTACTGATTTTGTTGCTGAATGTTATAACAGACTGATGTTTGTACCAATAATACATTAAAAAAAGCATGAGCAAACAACTGCAGGTATTCCTAATTTAATTACTGCCTTGGACAGTGATTGTTTGCAGTTACAACAGTGATGAAAAAGTAACTTGTGACCAATGTCTACATTTATGACCTTTTCAGCATCTCTCTCTCTCTCTGTCACATGTTCACCATTACGGTGAGTTAATACATGTTGTCCAACCTACTTTTCTTTTTCTATCCCTCACAGAGGGAAAATAGTCTTGAACAAGAAATTTCTTCCTGAGCTGCTTTGCTCCACAGCATAACAGCTCCCTAAAAAGTGCTAACTGCATGTTAACAAGCTCAGTAATTCAATCTTAATTAGCCAGCTGACAATCAATTTTTGCTTGCTTTCTAAGCAGCTTGTAGCAGGTGCACTAGACAAACAGCTGGTGCTAGCACATTCCTTTCTATGTGTATTCCTAATTGTATGCCTGCTTACTCTATTATAACCCATTCCTCACCAATGAATGTAAATTTTAAAAATCAATTCACTTCTTACTAATTATCCCAAGATTTGCATGAGCATTCCAAAGTGAGTGAGATGGGGCAAAGGCTACAAGATTTTATTTTTTTAGCCGACTTCCATGTGAGTTACATTCCAGAAAACGTCTCTGCTGTTTGTGCTCACCCCAAAATTTGAGACCATATAAGTCTGATTCTGCAAATCAAAGGAAAACTGAAGTAAAATTCTAAGCACAGTCACAGTTATGTGTCTCTTGGCTTAGCAACCATTTTGCTTAATCACCATGTTGCTGATCCCAACTGTGGTTGTTAAATGAGGACTAGCTATACCATCCAGGTTTAGTGCTTGTTTCATCCAGCATGTGATATATTTATTTTTTTATTTATGAAATGTATTTGCTGTCCATCTCATATCCAACAACCTTGGGAGGCTTACAGCATAAAAACATTAAAGCACTAAATTTTAATTAGTCAATCACCTCCAATAAGAAGCTCCCCCAAGCTTTTTTCATATACCCATATGAAAAAAATAATAATTACCTCCAAGTGATTACATTATCTGCAGTCAAACCCTGTGAAGCTGGTGACCAGTCTCTCTCATCCCTTAAGAAATGTTGTCCATTCCTCCATGACAACCTGCTTCAACTCACTAACATTCAAGGATTTTCTAGCATGAACTAGTTGATTCGAGTCCTGTCACATTTCTATAGCATTGAGGTTTGCCCTTGAACTGGTCATTCTAAAACATTGACTTTATTCCTCTTCATGTCTTCTCTTGTAGGTTCTTAGAATATGGTGCAGTGCACTGCAGTTTTCCTCAGAAATCCTTATTTCTGATGAAGCAATGATTTGAAAACCAGCCATCAACACACCCCAATCAACATCTAAAAAGCTACTTACAACAGGCACTATAAACATCACACACAGAACAGCACAAACTCTGCTAGAGAGAAGATCCCTGAAGATGGGCTCCAGTACAAGTCTGGGAGCTCAGAAGAATAAAGCTCTGATCCTGGTGATCAACCCAGATTGGATCCTACAACATTATCCTGGGACAAGTATATTCACCTTTTTTTGTGAGAAGTAATTATATCCATGTAGCCCCAAAAGTTCACCTTTTAACTCATTGATCTATGAAACATTTCTCCTTCTACCAGAGTGTTTGACGGGATTGTTCACTCAGATTCTCATTATTGTCACTTGGATATTTGAACTTATTTTGACCTCACTGTTTTACTCAAACCTGCAAGACAATGCAGGAATAGAGGAGTGCTAAATAAATCTCTATCTCTAATTTGGTATTTTCAACCAGAAATTAACAGGTTACTTGCAACTGAACACAGGGAAGTAATACCTGATTTCTGCTCCCCCTAATTGCACATCCCAATTGTGCTCTTAAAATCAGGTCAAGTCATCACGTCAGAAACACTGTCAGAGGGAACATTTTCTCTCTATTATAAAGTTATTGGTGTTATGTACCGGGGGGGGGGGACGTAATAGGCCTATCTCATAAAGAAAAGGACCCCAGTTTGAAGAAAAACAGTGTGCCTGCAATAAGTCTTCCTTGATTCTGAGTACTCTAAGAGTTTGGGAATAAAAATTATATTTTAAAAACTTAAGGATGACTTTTTTTAACATGTATTTTAATTTTATTCAAAACAAAGTTAAAATATAAAATACAAAACTCAAAAAAAAAAAAATCCAAAAAAGAAAAAACACACAAAACAATCAAAACATTTCAAAAGGTGGATCAAAAAAAAAAGAGCAACACATATATACATATTATCAACCCTAGTTGAATACTGATTAATACATTATGACATTAGTTCCCACCCCTTGCGAAACAGGCCCTCCCAAAATTTTTAAACTACTAAATCTATTTGATCTGTTTTCTATATATTCGTAACAAATAAGCAGGAATAATAATAATAATAATAATAATAATAATAATAATAATAATAATAATAATAATAATAATAATAATAATAATAATAGTTTCAAAATTTTCTGTTAATAAATTTTATTGTAATCCACTTGTTTATCACAACATCTTAGAAAGTTTATCACAACATCTTATATATCCAAAAATCATCTGATTCAGTCTAAGGGTGACTTTTCTAAATGAAGATTGGGAAACATCTCCTTCAACTCACAAAGCAATATCTGCATAAAGTCATGTTCTCAGAGCCATGAACTCTTCCTGGGCCATTTGTTAGTCAGATCAATATGCTTTCACAGGTTTATGATAGTTTAATAACTATCATCAGCAGAACTGATACTGTGTGTCAAGCCATGTGTATTTGGCAAGACCAAGGAAGCAACTAATAGAGAGAATCTATCTTTGTGGTCACTGACTTAATGGTACATCATCATCATCATCATCATCGGTGCCAAATAGAAAGGAAAAGACAACAGAGTGGAGACAACAGATCTGAGAGCTAAATCCTTGAGCTACCACCACCATCATTCATTGAACCTGGTGACCAGAGAGATGCACTAGTTTCAAGTGAAGTACACACCCCACCACCACCAAAGTTGAGTCATACAAAAGACACTGCAAACAATGAAAAAGGAGGATATATAGACCAACATGTAACATAAACTGTTGGTTGCTCACAATAAAATATTAATAGTGGCTGTGATTGATGTTTAACCATCTTTTATGGAAGTGCTGTTTTTACATGTAAAACATCTAAACAGAGCCATCAAATGGATTTTCCCCAGAAAAATAACCATTTTATACTTTCATTCAGGTGTGGTATTTTACCGGCAGCTGGCCAGCTTCTAAAGAAGAAATACTGAATTAATCTTAATATATAGAGTTCTCATGGATGTGAAAGTTGGACCATAAGAAAGGCTGAGCACCAAAGAATTGAGGCCTTTGAACTATGGTGCTGGAGAAGACTCCTGCAAGTCCCCTGGACTGCAAGGCATTCAAACCGGTCAGTCCTAGAGGAGATCAACCCCAACTGCTCTTTAGAAGGCCAGATCCTGAAGTTGAAACTCAAATACTTTGGCCACCTAATGAGAAGGAAGGACTCACTGGAGAAGGGCCTAATGCTGAGAAAGATTGAGGGCAATAGAAGAAGGGGACGACAGAGAATGAGGTGGCTGGATGGAATCACTGAAGCAGTAGGCGTGAACTTAAATGGACTCCAAAAGATGGTAGAGGACAGGAAGACCTGGAGGAATCCATGGGGTCGCGATGGGTTGGACATGACTTCGCAATTAACAACAACATAGAGTTCTCATTTAGCATCCTCAAAAACTCTTAGCAACAGGAAACTACCAAGATACCAAAATCTGGAAAAAGCAGAAGAAAAGGGAACTCTGCCAGAATGACTGCTGGTAATACTAGGATTGGGGCAGTTGGGAGGAGATAGGGGAGATCACAAAGGAGGGTGGGCAAGGGTGTTGATTTGGGAATTTCTAAAGCCTAGAGACTTCCGGGAATGAGAACTTCTTGGTTGCATTTCCCAATTCAGGAAGGAGAAAATGCCCTATGCTCCTCCCTTTCACCGTTGGTATTAAAGTTTGTGGCACAGATACCAAGACTGGAGTGAAGCAGCTTGATCTGAAACTGCCTGGAGCACAACTACTCAAGCAACATATTGAAAGAAAAGTTGCAAAGAATGGCAACCATGGGTTTTCCATCCATCTTGCTGGGACTCGGTCTACTGTACTTATCTGCAGCACAAGGTGAATGATGGGGAGGACTGGGTGTACAATGTTTAACCTCTCTTCTTCCAAATTCTTCTGGTATGTCTTCTTGGTAGCTCCCATGAAAGCTGGAAATCAGTTCCGCAAGCTGAATGGGCCTATCATTGAAATCTTTACAAATGGTGTTACAAACTAAGGTGAGCAAAGAAATCTCTTATTATTTTAATCTGGCACTTTAGGAATGCTGTTGGTCTGCAGCCTTCAAGCTTGTTAATTAAATATTCTCTTCATCTTGTAAGTTTCTAGATTGTTGGGGGGGCTCTCATCGTTTTGGATTGCATGTTTTCCACTGCTTGCTTCTGCCTTCTCTGAAAAGAGAATGTGCATTCCATCAGGCCAATAACATAAAGAAGAAAACATGAGGTTGAGATATATAGACACATTGGCAAGCAATATATAACAGAATAACAGAGTTGGAAGGGATCATGGAGGTCTTCTAGTCCAACCCCCTGTTCAGACAGGAAACCTTAGACTATTTCAGACAAATGTTTGTCCAATCTCTTCTTAAAAACCTCCAGTGTTTTTAGGAGCATCCACAACTTCTACAGGCAAGTCATTCCACTGATTAATTGTTCTAACAGTCAGGAAATTTCTCCTTAGTTCTAGGTTGCTTCTCTCCTTGATTAGTTTCCATCCATAAGCAGGTACACCTGCTTTTAGGTGCTTTGGAGAACGTCAACCCCTATATTTTCAGTTTGACTGAGTTTAAAATCTCTCAGGCCAGATAACTGCAAAGTATTATAAATAGGTATTAAATAAGATTACTTTCTGTATTATTGTTGAGAAGTCCTGGAAATCAAGGGAAAGGCAAATATTGTCCCTATGTTCAAAACTGTGGGGAGAGCAGGGTCCATGAAGCGCCAAATATCAAACTGACATTAATACCTGAACCAGTTCATAAAATATTTTATTTCCAATCAAGTGATTACTGGATACCAGCAGGAGTTTGTCAAAAATAAGTCTTATTAAACTAACCTCTTTTTTTTAATTGGATAACTTCCTTAGTAGATTTTGGGAATGCTGTAGATATAGACTGTTGGGCAGGGGCCATTCAGAAGGGATTCTGCAAGCAAGATCTTTTGCCAAAAGTGTCATTAGAAATTCTATTTCTCACTGCAAATATAGATATCAAAAATGGCAATCACTTACATGTCAAAGAGAATGGCTGTATATTATTAATGGACTATATAATGAAAAGAGCCAGTAGTGGTTAAGGCACCAGTCTAGAAACTGGGAGACCATGATCTCTAAATTTATGCATTGTCACAACTGGGGGGGGGGGGAGCATTTAAAGAAGAAATTGTTTTTCAAGTAATAATCAGCATGGACAGAAGAGCAACAAAAAGGAAAAAATGCAAAGCTCTCAATGAAGGTAATAGCACTAAAGGAGAAGCAGCAATCACTGTAGAACTGATATTCAATGAGAAATAGTATTTGAGCAGTATTGAAGGAATATCCTGGACACCCCTTGGAGGATAGGGATAGGATAGCATGCATGCTGTGGTCTTTAGGGGTAAGAACAAGTTTAATATATGCTCTGCGTAAATCCTACCAATAACCTGAGATAATATATGCTTTGGGTAAACCATGTGGGGGATACTGGCACGTCCACTTTTGTGGAGTTGGGAGTTCAATAAAAGGAGGGAGAACAAAAAAGGGGCCTGAAAATCCAGCATTTGTACAATCATAATTTGTACGATCAGGCAGGGGAAGGAGGAAAAGGAGAAGGAGAAAGAAGGAAAAGAGAAAGGGATTAACAACCCAGCCTTTATCTAAAAAGTATCAGGTAGGGAGGAATGAAGAATGTTGTAACTTTCCATCCAGTCTTCTTGGTGGAATTGGTGGTAGACAGAACCTCCTGAAGTTCATGAAATGATAGAAAGAAAGGCAGAGATCCCCACCATTAGCTTCTTACTGACACTATTCATCTTCCTGTTTTGCTCAGGAAGATGTTGTCCTTCCTGAAACCACCATTCTAACGCTGAGGAGTCAAACCAGTTCAGAGGATAGTCACTAGTGTATTGCTTCTTTGCTCTGGACCAACTTATTTGGTGAAGCCAGTTGGTTTTTCCAGAGTGTGAAATCAACCCACAAGAGGCAGCTAGCACAATCTCTGAATGCTCTGTATTGGCACTAGTAACCGGCCACTAGATAGATCCCAATAGATTCTGTGATCTAAGGATGATAGGCTAGTGCCAGGGCAATTTTATTGCAAAAAGGATTGTATTAAATAAAATACAAGTAGTCCTCTCTTAATTACTTCAGTTGGGATTAGAATTTCCATCACTAACTAATGAGGTCATAAAATGCAATGTCATATGACTGCATTGCTTTGTGATAACAGTTCTGGCACTTCTCAATGGCCATCATTGTCAATCGCATGCTGTCATTAAGCAACAGCATCATGAAGTCTCCATTTGAAATCTCCTGCCAGCTTCACAGGTCTCCTCTGATTTTTTTTCCCAGTTATCCTATTCTTGCAGCATCCACATTCTTCTCTTTACATAAATAAAGATAAAATTCTATTTTCTTATACCAGTGTTGGATTTATACAAACTAAAAGCATTCCAGAGCCACATGGGTGTGGTTACCCTAGATCAGCGGTGTCAAACTGCCAGTCCATGGGCCGGTTGCATCATAAGGAGGCTGCACCCACCCCAGCAATGCAAAAAAAAGTTGCGATACGTCGCGACACATCACATGACGCAGCACGTTTGACACCCATGCCCTAGATAAAAGGGAAATTGCAGCCATTTACCTAAACTCCCAGTTTGGGAGAGAGAGGGAAGGAGGGGTTTTCTGCTCTGTCCCATTCAGATTCCAAAGATGTGATGGCAGTTGAACTATTAGCCCTAGTTGTGGCAGGCTTGTGGTATATATTTGTGTCGGACACCTTGCTACAATAGCTTGTAGCTCAAAAACTTCCTTGTATAAGCTGAAAAATTGTGGCTATCTATACAATGCTAAAATGCTCCTGTTTGTCTGTGTGAAACCTTTCACTAGGCAAAACAGTACATGGTAGGGCAACAGTTTTTGAACCATGTCCAAAATCTGAGACCCATGACTTCTGCAGAATTGAAATTTGGCAAATTCTGTAAAACATTTGAATGACATAAAAAATATTATTAAACATTTTATGATATAATCAAAATGTAATCAAACATTTCCTGTTTCCTGATCTTTGACTGACTTATACAGTTTAACATGAGCTACTTTCAAGGCAGCTACATCTCTGAGTATCACTCTGAATTTTCAACAACCCTTTCAGTATATTAGTAGCTGTGCTATTGTTGAAGGCATTAAGGAATCTGGGAAAGAAATATCACTGAAATAATGACTCAATGGGTCACAAGTTGCCTAGTCTCAACTAAAACCAAAATATGATCCTGGAGTGCATTGCCCTATCTCTCCCCTCATAGCATGTCCTACCAGCCCAAAAAACAGAAATTCACTAAATATAGTGTGCATAGTCACCCTATAATTTAAGATATCAAAATTAACAAAATTTGATGAGACCGCAACACCTCTCGAGATTTTCAGTGATCATGCATGGAATTTCACAATACAGAGAATCGGGAATTTTATAGAAAATCTCTTAAGATCCTACATGAGAATGCAAAAATCTTCTAAGATCTCACAAGAGAAGGACAAAGTTGTCCAAAAGCCAGAAAATAATAGCTACTGGGGATCAAGTTCAAATAT
Organism: Protobothrops mucrosquamatus; assembly: GCF_001527695.2. NCBI lineage: Eukaryota > Metazoa > Chordata > Lepidosauria > Squamata > Viperidae > Protobothrops > Protobothrops mucrosquamatus. The sequence continues at coordinate 285,406 of NW_015387085.1, forward strand.
TAATTTATATAGATGTTAGATCTATTGGCATGTCAATCTAAGTGTAACATGCAATCAACCCAATTATTCCAAAAGCACTGTCCAATCTTCACTTGAGCTGATGTCTCTAGAGCAGGGGTGTCAAACTCGCAACATCACATGAAGTGTCGTGACATATCGTGACTTTTTTTCCATTGCCAGCAATGGGGTGGGTGCAGTTTCAGCATGACACATCCAGCCTGTGGGCCGGCAGTTTGACACGCCTGCTCTAAGCCTATCTAATAAACAATATTCCCAAGGAAGCTTACAATAGGCTTGCCTCAAGCCTGCCTTAATGAGCATTTTACTTCTTAGTTAAAGTGATAAATTAGTTAGCCATATACTAACGTTTATATTTTTATGTATTTAACCTTGTGTATTTTACAGTTTTAGCTTTTAAAATTACTAATGGTTTGTATTTCACTTAATAAAGGTTTGATTGACTCACTTTTAGGCATTCCAGTTGCACTGCCTGTCAAAATGTTCTAAATTATCTCAATTGCCCCATTTTTCTCCTTTGGGGAAGGCATAAATCAGCTGAGTAAAAACAACATAGTAAATAAATGAACTAAGGCTTGCAACAAAAGTGAAAAATAACAGAAAAGGCTTCTTTCAACATGTAAAAAACAAGAAAAAAGTTAAGGAAATGATTGGTCCATTAGTGGGAGAAAGTGGCAAGAAGAAACAGAGAGAAAGCAGAACTACTCAACTCGTTTTTTGCTTCCGTATTTACACAAAAGAAAAAACAGTCCAACCTATCAAAAACAGTACTGTAAAAAACAGATTAGAAACACAAGTTAAGATAAGCAAGAAAATGGTAAGTGAGCACCTATCCATCCTAGTTCAAATCACCAGGACCCGATGGACTACACCCCAGGGTTCTGAAGGAACTGGCAGATGTGATCTCAGAACCACTGAACTATATTTTTCAAAGATCCTGGAGCACTGGGGAACTACCAGAGGACTGAAAAAGAGCTGGTGTAGTTCCCATCTTCAAAACCGGAAAAAGTAATGGATCCAGGAAACTACAGACCTATCAGCCTGACCGCAATACCTGGGAAGATCTTGGAAAAGATAATCAAGCAATGAATCAGCAAACACCTAGAGGCAAACAAAGTCATTACCAAAAGCCAACATGGTTTATCAAAAACAGATCATGCCAGACAAATCTTATTGCATTCTTTGACCAGGTGACAAAATTAGTGGACCAGAGGAATGCTGTGATATAATTTACTTGGACTTCAGTAAGGCATTTGATAAAATAGACCACAACCTACTACCTGATAAGATAGAAAAATGTGGGTTAGACAGCATCACCACCAGATGGATTTGTAGCTGGCTGACCGGCCGTACTCAGCGTGTAGTTATCAATGGAACTGCATCTACATGGAGGGAAGTGTGTAGTGGGGTGCCCCAGGGCTCTCTTCTGGGCCCAGTGCTCTTCAACATCTTCATCAATGATTTGGATGAGGGGATAGATGGGGAACTCATAAAATTTGCAGATGACACTAAGCTGGCAGGAATAGCCAGCACTCCAGAAGATAGGCTTAAGATACAGGAGGACCTGGACAGATGTGAACATTGGGCACTATCTAACAAAATGAAATTCAATGGTGAAAAAAGTAAAATTCTACATTTAGGCAAGAAAAACCAAATGCACAGATATAGTATAGGTGGTACCTTGCTGAATAGTAGCAACTGTGAGATGAACCTTGGAGTCCTAGTGGACAATCACTTAAATATGAGGCAGCAGTGTGCTGCAGCTGCCAAAGGAGCCAACACATTGTTAGGCTGCATTAACAGAGAATAGAATCAAGATCACGTGAAGTATTAATACCACTTTACAATGCCTTGGTAAGGCCATACTTGGAATACTGCATCCAGTTTTGGTCACTACGATGTAAAAAAAGATGTTGAGACTCTAGAAAGAGTACAAAGAGCAACAAAAATGATTAGGGGACTGGAGGTTAAAACATATAAGGAACGGTTGCTGGAATTGGGTATGTCTAGTCTAATGAAGAGAAGGACGAGGGGTGACATGGTAGCAGTGTTCCAATATCTCAGGGCCTGCCACAAAGAAGAGGGAGTCAAGCTATTCTCCAACACATCTGCAGGCAGGACAAGAAGCAATGGATGGAAACTAACCAAAGAGAGAAGCAACCTAGAACTAAGGAGAAATTTTCTGACAGTTAGAATAATTAATCAGTGGAACAACCTGCCTCCAAATGTGAATGCTCCAACACTGGAAGTTTTTAAGAAGAGACTGGACAGCCATTTGTCTGAAATGGTATAGGGTTTCCTGCTGAGCAGGAGGGGGTTGGACTAGATGACCTCCAAAGTCCCTTCCAACATCATTATTATTATTATTATTATTATTATTATTATTATTATTATTATTATTATTATTATTATTATTATTATTATTATTATTATTATTATTTTAACTGTAATACCTGCAGGGAAGTTCTAGAGATCCTGACTACTATATATCTTTTTTCTTTGGGGAAAGTTGAGGAAGCTGAAAAAATAATGTTTGCAGATATACTAACTGAGAAACTTGCCAGACAGAAAGACTAGCAAGATGGAAAGAAAGTTCAGAAGAACAAGCTCACTAGAGTCCTAAATAAGCTCATGGGTTTGAGGTTCTAAATGCAGGAGGGATGACTATTTAAAGTGTCAGACTTTTGTGCACATACAGTATATTAACAACAATTGTAAATGTTGATTTCTGATACACTGCAAAACTGGGATCAAATGCTTATCAATCTGTTTGGTGTGGGAAACCATTTGTGGTGCTTGTGTTAACAAAGATTTTACAATAAGCAATAACATGTTTGTTTAATTGCTTTAACACAGCATATTATCTAAACAAAACTTTTATATTACATCAGTCTGGTTCAGATGATGGATGTTTCATGAGTTATGTGACTCAAGATTATGAGATCCATTTTGCTGCACATTGCAAGGGGTCACTAAGAAGCCTGATGTTTCTTCTCTTCCCTGTACAGAATGTGGACAGCCTAGAAACTCACGAATTGTTGGAGGCCAGGATGCCACCCCAGGGAAATGGCCCTGGCAAGTGAGCATTCTCCGGAATCTGCAACCCATTTGTGGGGCCTCAATTATAAATGAACAATGGATACTATCAGCCGCTCATTGCTTCTATAAGTATGTATCAGATACTGTATGTTGTTGAAGGAAAAGTCTTCATCAGGGTCCAGTCGAAGCCGGGAATAAACAACATGGTGACTGCTTTAGAGAGAAGGTTGTAGTTTATTAAGGAGGAGAGCCAGACAGAAAGATGGCTCTGGAAGAAAAAGGAGGCAGAGCACATGTAGGGAATCGGTTTTTATACTCTCTGGGGCTCTTGAGGTTGTTTCCTGTTCCTGTTCAAGGCTTTGCATTTCCTGTGTCATGTACTTTGACCTGAGTGTGAGTGTGCCCCTTTGGCATCTGTGGGTTAATCCTATTATGTCCTGTCTTAGAGTTTGGGTGGGGTATGTAGATTTTAATGGTCTTTGTCTTCTTAAGCTTCTAGCTGGGGGCCCCCAACCTTCCTGAATGGATTATCACATCTGCATTTCTACAGAGCTGGTTTCTGCTTGGGGTAGGGAGACTTGGGGCTATTAAGAAAAACTGGGCATGCTTTTCTGCCTCTTTAAGATCCTTTGAGGAAATATAATATTCTGCCCTTTTAATATTTCCTTCTTGGGGGGGGGGGATGACTTCCCACAATATGTTGCTAGGATTCTTCAAAAAAAGCTTCAGTTAAATTGCTAAATTGAACTAAAATTGCCCACCAGTGACCTGCAGTTTCAGCAGTGCCATGTTAGAGATGGGAGAAAACAGAAAAGCTAATTAATGAGTCAAGAAGCAAGCTAATAAAAGTAACTTGTTGTCTATTCATTGGGGTGGGAAGTATAGGTAAACTTCAATTGGAATCAGAATTTTGGTTGCTAAGGAAGGCAATTGTTAAGTGAGTTTCCTCCCCCCCCCCCAATTTTATCACCCATTTTGACATGGTTGTTAAGCAAATCGCTGTAGTTGAGAGAATCACATGATTGTTAAGTGAATTTAGCTTCCCCCATTGACTTTATCAGAAGCAGGCTGGGAAGGTCACAATGGTGATCACATGACTCAGGATGCTGCAACTATTGGAAATATTTGCTGGGTGCAAACACCCAAATTGAGAATTGGTAATTGTGTCAAGACCAGCCATAACTTATTTTTACAGTGCTAAAGGAATGGTTGCAAGTTCAAGACTACCCCAAAAATGCTTTTTCAAAAGACAACTGGACTTTGTTTTTCCTTGAAGATGTTTCTTTCTTCAGAAGTGTCTTGGATGAGAAGCGAAACATCTGTAGAAGGGGGGAGAAATAAAGTCCTGTTGCCTTTTGAAAAAGCACCTTTGGGATAACCATCACCTAGATGACTGAGAATCTCCATAGACAATGAGGACCACCCATATATAATATTTTTATAAGACTAGAAGGAATGCTTGATGATTTTGTTGCTGATAATGTAAAGTCTTAAAGTCAAATGCAAGCATTTTTGTATTTATACATCACTTTTATTATATTTATACGGTACATAGCTCAAGGGAATGAATGTATCTAGGTGAGTTGAGCTAAGAGAGAGTGACTGCCAGTCACCCAGTTGGCTTTCACACCTAAGGCATGACTACAAAAAGTGAGGATTGTGATGTCTTCTACTCTCAAAGGAGGTAAAGAACCCTTTAAAGAATTACTAGGGGTAAAAGGTTACATAACCTATAAGCCATCCTAGCAGTATATAATCTTGAGGCATGGTATTTTTTGACAGCTCAGCTAATAAGTTCGCATACCATAGTGTTTGGTTTTGGATTAACTTATTTATGTTTTTAGTGTATACAATTTGTATCTTTTATGATTGCAAGCCACCCAAAGTTACCCTGTGGTAAAATGGACGGCCAATACATTTTATAAATAAATACATAATAACCTTGGGGTTTTCTGATATTTCTCATTCAAGTATTAACCAGGCTTTAGCCTGCTTAATCATCAAGCTCAAACAAAGTCAGCCAAATGTTATTATTTGCTATGGCATGCAAAGATCAGACCAGATTCAAAAGATATAGTATGATAACGAGTAAAAAAAAAAATTTCAAACTTAGTTTAAATTTGATAAATTTCTATGGAGATCCTCAGTCATCCAAGTCATGGTTATCCCAAAGGTGCTTTTTCAAAAGACAAGTAGACTTTCTTTGGTTTTTTCCTTGAACATGTTTCACTTCTCATCCAAGAGGCTTCTTCAGTTCAGTTCAGTTAAATTTGATAGTGTTATGATAACCCATCTCACATTTAAAGTTATACTTTGGTAACTTTTTTTGAGATTTATAGGGGCTGCAACTAAGTTTTTAGATGCAACCCTGGGTTTTCACATGAGATTTAGATAGGATGACTATGATTGACCCTTGGCAAAAGTAAGGAGCTGGCCCTTGATTAGCTGGCGTCTCCATTTGAGTGCAGTGTGACTTTTGTGAACTGTTCCTTAATTTGGAGGGCAAGCTTTTGTATAAGTCACAGATGGCTTCAAAAGGGAACAAGAAGCCAAAGAGCTTTCCCACCATCACTATCCACCCATTCTGTCTAGACCACATAATTTTCTGCAAAGAAAAATCGCCCTTTTATGGCTACCAAATCTAGGCTGCAAACATCCAGAAGACTGCCAAAATCCCAAACTACATCTTTGCTGCTGTCTAATGACCATCCAGATGTGGCGAATAGAGGACAGTAGCCCTAACATTTTAAATATTCATTTTCTTTCGCTTTCTTTCTGCCACAAAATTGGGCATTTTTTCACAGATTCATTAAGCCCTTTCAGGAAAGGACTTGAGAACTGATTACAACTGCTGTAGGACAGAGCACTGATAAATAACACCTGGGTACATGTTCTCAAGAAAAAGAATGAGAGTTAGGAGAGAGACTCCAGTCCCAGGAAATATTGTTTTGGGGGTTCAAATTCATTTGATCCTTTAGCAAGGTGTCCATGGGAGGAGTAAGAAGGAAGTCAAACTGAAGACTGGCTCTTCCCCCAGTTGTTAGTTGAGCCCAATATAGGTGCAGTAGTGTTTGGAGTTGCCATAATGCAGTGATGGCGAACCTATGACAAGTGTGCCAGAGGTAGCACTTGGAGCCTTCTCTGTGGCACGCGCATCATTGCCCCAGCCCCACCTTCCCCCACAGCCCCCTCCTCACCAGCACTCCCCCAAGGAGACTCATCCCCAGGTGCAGCCTGTGCGGAGCAGTGCAGCCTAGGACATTGTTATGTCCTGGGCCAGCAGGCACAGGCTGCAGCGATTGACCCAGGCAGACCATGTGGATGCCCGGGACAAGAAAGGCTGCTCCCAGCCTTTGCAATGATTGGCCAGCAAGGTATTCTGGGCCAGCAGGCACAGGCTGCAGCGATTGGCCCAGGAAGACCATGTGGATACCCGGGACAAGAAAGGCTGCTCCCAGCTTTTGCAATGATTGGCCAGCAAGGTATTGTGCAGGGGGGCTATAAAAGGGGGCCGCACCATTTTAAAACCTGTTCTGTTGGTGTTGCAATAAAGGAGAACTGTTGGAACTCATTGCTTCATCTCAATGCTTCTTTTCCTGAAACAGAACATTGGCGATGAGGGTGGGATGCCTGCAAGGCAAACAGATTAAGAAGCCAAGCTGACTCACCACAGGGGGGACTTGCAGCTCGGAGAAGTGTGGCTCCTGGAGACTCAGGACTCAGCCTGCCAGCACTGAGATGCTGGAGGTGAGCTCAGAAAAGGGGGCCCCTTCTCAATCTTTGCAACAGGAGGCATGGACGAAGTTCCTGGGCTGAAACAATGGCAAAGATAGGCCGGCTTTCAGAATTTGACACAGCTCACCCAGAACACTGGAGCTCGTACGTGGCCCGGGTAGAGAACTACTTCAGGGTGAATCAAATTCGAGAAGATGGCCTCAAAGCTGCCACGCTGCTGTGTGTGTGTGGGCAAGAGACCTTCAAGATTGCGGAGAATCTGGTCGCCCCAGCACCACTGGAATCAATCACCTACACAGACTTGAAGAGGATGTTTCGAGAGCATTTTGAACCCAAGCTCTCAGTGATTGCCTGGCGACACGCGTTCGAGCAGAGGGACCAGAGGCCTGGTGAGTCTGCAGCAGAGTTTGTTGCGGCCTTGCGACAAGCAGCTAGGACCTGTGAGTTCAAAGACTTGGAAGATAGACTGCGGGATCGGCTAGTCTGTGGCCTGCGAAGCCGGAAGTTGCAGCAGAAGCTCTTCGCGAAGGAAGGCCTCACGTTCCAAGATGCCCTGAGGGAAGTTTCAGCCGAAGAAGCAGCAGGCGGAGCTGTGAAGGCCTTGTGGCTCTCCAAGCCCCCTCAAGTTCCAGCCACCGTCCATCAAGAGGTTGCTCACGAAGAATCCGAACAGGATCCAAAATTGGAAGTGTACCGGCTGCATCAGACTCCAGGGAGAAGGCCTCATGGAGGGAAGGCCCAGCCAGCATCATCCCCTCAGTGCATCGGGTGTGGAGGCCGCCATCGACCCGCAGACTGCCATTTTTGCTCCGCCATCTGCAGGGCCTGTGGTAGGCAAGGCCACATTGCCTCCATCTGTTTGGGTCACCAGAAGGAACGTTACCCAGAAGAATTGCCTCAGAAAGGTACCAAGGTCCCCAGCCAGAACAGGGTGGGCTTCTGTGCATCACGTAGGAGCATTTTTAGAACGGGGGTCCACAGGCCACTTAGGAAAAAGCTTCACATCAATGTGAAGTTGCAAGGGGTCCCCTTGTCGATGGAGCTGGACACTGGGTCTGCTCTATCAAACATCTCCCTAGACACCTTTAACAAGGTCTGCAGCAGAAGCGGCCTACAGGTGAAACTCAGGCCATCAAACCTCATCCTCACAGATTTCCAAAATTCCAGAGTCAATGTGAGGGGGGAGGCCACACTCAAGGTGCAGCGTAGGAATTTTGAGGGGCTACTGGATGTAGTTGTGGTTGGGGGAGTCTCATTGGACTCAACTGGTTTGAGGCCCTGGGAATTCAGGTGACTGGAATACACAGCATGCAAACAACAGGCCTGGCTGGGGTCTGCAAGGAGTTTGCAGATGTGTTTAGTTCAGAACTTGGCTCCTACAAAGGCCCTCCTATTTCTCTGAGGCTAGACCCAGCCATAGCCCCCATCCGAATCAAGCAACGCAGGGTGCCCTTTGCTTTAAAGGGTAAAATAGATGCAGAGCTGGATAAACTGATTCAGCAGGTATCTTAAAGCCTGTGGACAGTAGTCCATGGGAAACGCCCATAGTTACACCACTGAAGGGCAATAGTGAAGTCCGAATCTGTGCGGACTACAAGTGCACGCTTAACAAAGTGCTGCAGCAGCATTCGTACCCAGTACCAGTGGTCAGTCACATTCTAGCCTCCCTCAAGGGGGGCCAGATCTTTGCTAAGCTGGACCTGGCTCAGACCTATCAACAATTGCCAGTTGATGAGGAAACGGCCGAGGCCCAAACTATAGTGACTCACAGGGGGGCATTCAAGGTAAAAAGATTGCAATTTGGAGTAAACTTGGCCCCTGGCATCTTCCAGAGTGTAATGGAGCGAACACTCCGAAATATCCCTGGCGTTTGCCCGTACTTTGACGATGTCCTCATCGCTGGGAATTCAGCTGACAATTTAGCCGAAAGGTTGAGAGCCGTTTTGCTACGTTTCCGCCAAGCGGGGCTGAAGCTTAAGCAAGACAAGTGCAAGATCAGGGTTACCTCCACAGAGTTTCTAGGATTCCGCATTGATGCTCAGGGCATCCACCCTGCTGAATCCAAGCTGCAAGCAATTCAGCAGGCCCCAAGTCCCAAATCCAAGGGTGAACTTCAGGCCTTTCTGGGACTGCTAAATTTTTACCACTCATTCCTTCCTCATAAGGCTGCAGTGGCTGAGCCGTTACACTGGCTCTTGGACAAACAGCCCCCTTGGCAGTGGACACAAGCACATGAAAAGAGCTTCAAAGAGGTCAAGGCCTTGCTCTCTTCAAATGCGGTCCTCGCGCACTTCAATGAGAACTTGCCAGTGTGCATCGCCTGTGATGCGTCCCCTTATGGGATTGGGGCTGTGTTAAGTCACTTGAAGGCTGATGGAACACAAGTCCCAATAGCATACTACTCTAGAACCCTATCATCAGCTGAACGCAATTATGCACAGATAGATAGGGAAGCCTTAGCCATAGTGGCTGGCATAAAGAAGTTCCATGACTTCGTATATGGCCGCCACTTCACGGTCTTTACAGACCATAAGCCACTGCTGGGGTTGTTCACAATGAACAAACAAACCCCACACATAATATCCCCACAAATGTTGAGGTGGTCTATCTTCCTGTCTGCTTATGACCATACACTGGTTCACAAGCCAGGCAAAGAAATGGGTAATGCAGATGGTCGCAGCAGGTTGCCATTACAGCAGATAGAGGCAGATCCAGCACCTGCCAACCGCATCCTATCTATTCAGGACTTGCCTGAATCTCCCCTCAGTGCTAGGGACGTGGCTGCAGAAACAACCACCGATCACACGCTAACACACGTGCTGACCTGGGCGTTGTCTGGATGGCCTGACATATGTCCAGGCTCAGAATTCCAGAGCTTCTGGCAGAGGAAGCACAAGATTTCCACCTTCAAGGGGTGTGTCCTATGGGGTAGCCGGGTAGTAATCCCAACCTCATTTAGGACTAGAGTCCTGCAGTCTCTGCATGAGGGACATCCGGGAATAGTCCGGATGAAGGCGTTAGCGCGCAGCCAACTTTGGTGGCCTGGGCTCGACAAAGACGTTGAGGCCCAGGTCCACGGGTGCACTGTTTGTCAACAGTCAAGGCCGGAGATGCCCCAGGCCCCAGTTCATAGGTGGGAGGAGACTCATACCCCATGGTCAAGGGTCCATATCGACTACGCTGGGCCCTTTCAGGGGCAATTCTTCTTAATTCTCATGGACAGCCATTCTAAGTGGCTAGAGGTCATGCCTGTGTCCTCCACTACCACTGCTAGGACCATCCAGGCCCTGAGAGGGATCTTCACCACACATGGACTTACAGATGTCCTTGTCTCTGACAAAGGGCCCCAATTCACGTCGTTTGAGTTCAAGGTGTTCCTCCAGGCCAACATGATCTGGCATGCCACATCTGCACCATTCCATCCAGCTTCCAACGGCCAGACTGAACGAATGGTGCACACAACCAAGGATGCCTTAAAGAGGATCACACACGGGACCTGGCATCACAGGTTAGTGGACTTTCTTCTTTGCCACCGCACCACATCTTGCACAGCTACTGGAAAGAGCCCAGCTGAACTCTGCTGGGGTCGCCGCCTCATCACGAAACTGGACAGATTACACCCAGACTGGGTGGCTTCACAGGTGTCACAGCCGCGGGCACCTAGGAGACTACAAGTGGGAGATCCGGTCTGGGCAAGGAACTATGGACCAGGACATCTCTGGGTCACAGCAGTGTATGCAAGGTCTCTGGGCCGCTGTCATATGAAGTGGCCTTGGACGATGGTTGCGTGATCCGATGTCACATTGACCAACTGCGCTGGAGGCTTCCCAGCAACTCTTCCGCTCCTAGCCCTGCTCTCAGGGGGGGGGAAGGACCACAATTACGATTGTGGACCATGGTCTCTCCAACATCCCCAGGCTTCAGCTATTGCTCCAAACAGGGAGTCCGCAGAAAGGGGGTTCACCATGGAGGCAGTTCCAGCCTCTGGCACTCAGGCCACTCCAGCTGCTGGTCTAGGGCTCGAGGGACAGGGCTCCCAAGAGGAATCTATTGGGGACTTTGGGAATTCCACCCCACCACTGCACTGAGGGAATTCCACCCCCCCAAAGAACCCTGGCTTGGATTTAGCAGATCCAGCCAGTCAGCAGCTGGGTGGGTCCCCTGGGTCTTTGGGGCAACAAAGTCCTGGTCTGCCTAGCCTGGCAGGCGAGCTGGCAGGCCAGGCACACACACTGGTCATGAGAAGATCAGGGCAGGCCAGAGGTCCTCCCAAATACTTACAAGACTATGCACGGTCCTTGTCAGTTCATGGGCAGGCCTAGTAGTCTGGGTTAAGCAATGCAGCTCAAGGGGAGTGGGGAGCATGGCGGTAACAAGACTGTAGTGTTGTGTATATATAGATGCAACGTAAGCAATGTAATGGAGTGTTGGAGTATTTAAAATAATAAGTGTGCCTTATTATTTTAGCCAAGGGGGGAGGGGTGTTATGTCCTGGGCCAGCAGGCACAGGCTGCAGCGATTGGCCCGGGCAGACCATGTGGATGCCCGGGACAAGAAAGGCTGCTCCCAGCC